>NC_141914.1:16745729-17048760 GCF_057802395.1 Ceratotherium simum simum
TAGCCAATTATTAAGTCTAGAAATTTCTTATAATGATCTGAACTCAAATATACATTTTTTTCTATTATCCTTGGTCAGCTTCTGATCACACTGTACCTAGGATATGAAAATTGCCTCACTCCAAACATATTCTCAGTGGTTTGACTGTCATAGTTCCCTCTTCAGTCCTCTAGCAGGTTTCCATCCTACTTCAGATCAATTGTGAATTGCAAACTCACAGCACTGAAAGCCCTCTGTAGGTTTGCTCATCTAATCTGTCAGAAAATGTGCCACTAAGGCCCACCTGCATCCTCTGAGCAAATCTCCTTTGCATTCTGGCTTCTTCCCATTGAGAGTCTTCCCTTTATGTGGGAAACGTACATCTCTGAGCCTTCCCACATAAGCCTCATCTGTGGAATAATCCCTCATGCATTTTTCCTTCCTTCAAATTATAACTGGAACTCTGCTAAAGAAATTTTGAAGATTTCTATCAGGCAATTGCCAACTCTCTAAAACAAGGTAAAAACCACTCCATCCACCTTACCATACTTTAAAAAAATGTATTTTAAATGTATATTGTAGCTGCTTATAAATTCCACTGATGGTAGGAAAAATATAGTGGGTATTCAACCAATACAGTTTGATTAATTTATTGCCTTGTAGCTTTAGGTCTTGATTTCAAATAACTATATTAAAAAAAACCCCAAGTATCCTGGTTTATCACTTTAAGACATATAAGGCCATTTAAGTCTCCCGATTTTTGAGAACTGCCAACTGCTATGCATGTGGTAGGTATCGGTAAACACTTGTTGAATTGGATTGAGGAGGAATCATCTTAAACAGTTTACTCATGGAGAAGGGAGTAATCAGAAGAAGACTATTAACATAAATATTCCATAACAGCATCTATGTGTAATAAAAAATAATACCCAAATGAGAGTTTCTCACATATCTTTCATCCTCTTGATTATTTAATATTACATTGATAAAAATATCCTTTTAAAAATAGCTTTGATTTTAAAACACTAAATTTACACACCAAGAATTAGACACTAGCAAAATCTCATAGTCTGATTTATTTCTCTGTAATATATCTGTCTTGAGAACATCAGCAGGAATACACCAAAGAAATATTTCCCTCATGGGATCAACTATATAAAAAGACAGAACACATCATCAGCACAAAAATCATTATCCATCTAATTTCTCCCATTCTAGATGGCTCCGGTGAGCCCCTCCATCATTACTGACTAGGGTTAAGATAGACCTTAATGGATTAATTAAACCAAAGCAGGACTGCATTGCAGATCAAAGAGGAGGAAATCCTGACACAGACAAGGCAACAACCCTGTTCTTTTCATTCAAACGTGTAAGACTTGGCTACCCCCAAGTGCTGCACATTTATACTGTCAAGTCATCTCCAAAAATAAGATTTGGTGTCTGTTGTCTGCATCTTCCCCTTAGCACTCATCAAAATTTAATACTTGGATCCTTATCAAAATTTATCATGTAAGAAATTAAATGTTAAGACTATCTTTTTCTGCAGGAACGTATGGAGCATCTGGAAGAGTAGTAAAGCAATAGAGGCTGCGTGGTCAGTTCAGTAATCAAGAAGCACCAACTAGGGAAGGGGGTATTGTCTGAACACCAGTGTGATTCAGAGAGACGGCCAGGATACAGAATATTCACAAGGAGCTCAAAGGAAGAAGTATCCACAGCCATAAAGTCACCAGGGACACACCCAAAGGCAGCTGTCCTAATGGAGACCTTGAGAATTAATTGTTCATTTAAAGAGGATTTTGAAGTTTAAATGTAAAAGGAGAAGATGATAATCCAAAGGGCACAATTTTGGGTCTTTTTCTTTTTGTAAAAGGAAGAGAAAAAAAAGGAGAAACAACACCCAGAAATACTGCACCATACTGGCAGTTTACTCTCTCTTTCATGAACTAAATCAGCATGTTAATGACATGAAAACCTATTTTCCTGATGGGGACAATCAGGCTCTATCACATACAACATTAAATATGCAGATATTAAAAGGAAAAAAACGTAAATCACCAGAAACACCTCACTCTGGAAATGGCGAGGCTGGCTAAGGCAGACTGTGTCCTTAACATGGAGCACACACTGTGAGTCTAGAAAAGCATCTATGAAGCTAGACTGGAACTATCAGGCCTCATTTCCATGAAAGAGGAAGTCCCCTATGGATTCCAGAAGGGGTGATCTGGAAGAGCTCTCAGTCTCTTTTTCGCAATGACAGAACCAGGGCAGGCTCCTCTGGGGGTCAGGTTGGCCCCACCATGTGGAGTCCCTGTGTCTAAATGATAAGTAATGGAAATGAAAAGACACCTATTTCAATGGGTGCCCTGAAAGAATCTTAAAAGCAAGTAAAAGTCCCCAGCCTCCTAATAGATTTCGTGTGTGATTCCTGCATTAGGGGAAAAAATAAATTCAAACAATACTATACCTCTCAGAAACATATGTCACTTCTCACAAGAGAGAAAGAATAGAATTACAGAGTTGGAAGGGTTTCCTACCTTAGTGATTACTTAATATCATCATTTTGTAAATGAGGAAACTGAGGACTTGGCAACGGTCACAGAGTTAATTGTGCAGCTGGCAATTTTATCTGTAATGAGTCCACAGATGGATTCAGGGCTATCAGTGATCCAATGGAATTGGGTCCCTTAAGGCCTTTTATGTAAATAATTATATATAAAAACATATATAAATACATACACACATACAGAGAGAGGGAGAGAGCTATAGATACAGATATGTGTGTATAAAATATATTGCTGGGCAATAAAAACAGGATCCCATGTTGTAGCACTCTCACTATCATGGTCAAAAAGCCACTGGCTAGATGTATTTGTTCATTTGACAAACATTTATTTAGAGCTCCAACTATGTGCAAGTATTATGAAAGTAAAAAGTGTATGATTAGACATGGTTTCTGCTTTTCCAAAGAGTTTACAATATGGTTGTTTTACATCTGCAACACAACCAGCTAAAATTATTGAGTAGCCAAACGTCCATTCCCATTGGATGAATATAAAACATAATTGTTAATTTTCAATCAGCAGAGAAGGCATCAACTCTGTACTGTATTTTAGCCAGAGACTGGAAATATTCAGAATATTTCTAGTACCCCAAATCTAAAGGTTGAGCCAGTGACTTCAGCTGTTCTATGAATTTGGATAAGTGTTTTCTTTCAGTATCCACCCCAAATTCAATGCCTTAAGTAGCTTAGAAACAGGGACCTCTGGGCCTTGCTTCTCGGCTCTGCCCAGTCTCTGAGAGGGTATTTAGGTCAGGGACGAGGGTGGAGCTGGGGATAAAGCCAAGAACCTGGCTGGGCCATGCATCTACCAGCTCCAACACACGACCTACTCTCCAAGTCATTTCACTTACAGTTGTATTTTAGGATATGGCAGAGCACAATGACTTCCTTCAAGATGCACAAAAATTGAGTGGCTACAACCTAATGAACGTGACTGGTTCAAGTAATCTGATTATGGAGAAAAATCACTAATAGTAAGTTTAGACCAAAGAAGTGATCATGTCAACCAGGCATTTCTGTTTAAAAAAAAAACAGAAGAGAGAAATAACATTTGAGTGCGTACCACATTTCAGGTACTATGCTAGGGTATTAACATGTATCATCTCATTTAATCCTTATAAAAACCTTCCAGAGGAGAGATTATTATCCCCATTTCTTCAGGTAAAGAAACTAAGGCACAGCAAGATTGTGGTTTGATCAGATTCACAAAGTAGGAAGTAATTCTTGGCCCTCATAGGCGGATCCAAGTTTGTCCATCTACAAAGCCCGTGTTCTTGGCCAAAGTTTGCTAAGAAGGAAACCCAAAGATGAAACAACTGTGAACGCATAGGCAATATTTTTTGCGAGGATCTGCTATATGGTGCTAAATTGTGTGCAGAAGTTTATACAAATATAAACACGCATTTTCTGCCACCTTGACATTTAAATATGCTAACACGAACAAACTGACATTGGACCCACCAAAAAGAATATTAATGTAGAAAACTCAAATAACTCATGTATGAAAGGGTATTTTTTTTCAGTTACAGAAAACAGTCTACCTGACATTGCAAAGCTTTTGTAAAACTAATACTTAAAAACCAACACAAAACTCCAAGACTCTTTCAACACCAGAAAAACATGCACAATCCTCACAAAAAATCTAGCACAGTCGATTCTCCACTAATTGCCAAATAGGGATTTATCCTCAAAAATATTTAAAGGTGAGCACATAGTTTGTACATAAAGGCTTCGTTTTCAGTCCAGGGTTGACATTATCACTGCCTCTGCTTACCTTATCTTCCGTAAAGTGTGGAAAGGGAAAAGGTTTGAGTTTTTCTTCCACATATGAAGGCTTAGCTGTGGGGAAAGGTTGTTTAAATAAAAACACTGAGTTTCTTTCTTAGTGGTAGGCTCGGGCATTAGGAAATCTCCCTCGTCCCTGGGCTCCACCATCCACACAAACATACACGCCGGTTCAAGCTTCCTCACCTACTTTCATGCGGGGTAGAAAAAGAAAGAGAAGGAAAAAAAAAAAAAAAGCAAAGCAGGAAAGGGTGTAGAAGAGGAAGGGCTAGGAAGAGTGTCTAAGGAAGTAGTGTCTGCCGTTCTCCAGAGTGCTCCAGAAAGTGAAAGTAAGCAAAGAGCGCGCTCAGAGAGCAGGCACCTCCCAGCTCTCCAGGGATGGCTTTCTCCATCAGCTCCAGAACTCAAGCCCTCTGTGGCCAGGATGGCGCCCGAAGGAGGAAGACGCCAGGCAGGGGTTGGAGAGAGATACTACAGAGCTTCCAGCCCCTTCTGCACTACATATAAAAACAGTTGCTCTAGAAATACTATAACTTTCCAGAGTACATTTAAAGGCAAGAAAAAGGTGCATTCTAAGATTAAATGTGATGTGAGAATTATTAATTATTATCATGTTACAATTATTTATTTATAATTATTATCTATCTATGACACTGAAATCTTTCATCGCCACCTGATAATCAAGAGTTGACAACATGTCACTTTAATTGCTTTGTTAAAGAAACAACAAAGTGGGATTGAAGCAGACAGGAATTGTATTGCAATAATAAGGAGCCAGGAAGGATATCCCCAAATCAATGACAAACATGTCCATGGTGAGGTCTTAAAATCATGGGTGTTTGTCTAATTTTTCCAGAATCGGAACCAAAGGTGAAATTTGGGTTGTAATAGGCCCTCAATAAATAGTATTGATGGATACTGTAATTTAGTTTTTTTGAATAAAATTCTGGCCGGGATGTCAGAGATTCTCCCATGCTGGAAACAGCATTCACATGAGCATGGCACGCGAGCCACACATGGGAGGAAAAGGGTAGAAAGGAGGCATTAGTACCAAAAATCTCTAGTCATCTTCTACCACCTTGACATGGGTTAGCTGAAGGCCACCGAGAATAACGGATGTGCAGCCGTCTCTGTCTCTTTCTCATACAGACAGCAGGGGGGGAACCACACACTTGTATTTTGCTAATGTAAAAGTCCCAGTGGAAACATTAGCACTCAAAGACATTAATGTGGATTTGGGACACTCCCTGAAGGATTTTGATTCCATTAGAAAAAAAAAAAAAAAAAGACAATGACAGATATAATCCTGCTTTGATATGTTTAACGCCATTTAAAGAGAAACTGCACCCATTTACCTCAGGCCGGGACCCCAAGGGTTCAAAAAGTGAAATATCATTTCTCAGTGCAAAGAAAAAGCTTGGAAAATATTATGTGAAAATTAATTTGGCATGCTTCTCTGAAATTTTAGATTTCTGGGATGAGCAAATGGGTACAGTTTTCTTTTAACTGTTTTTGAACACCATGTGTTGAGAAGAAAACAACAGAATGGCAATTGCTCATCCAAAATGCTAACTTGTGGCATGGCACAGTCAAGATGGCCCGCCACAGCCAAAAAGCAGGTGTGTGCTATGCCTCGCACTTCAGTAGCACGCACGCCACATGTCCCTGCATTCGGCAACCTCTTGCATTTGCTTTTGGAACCTTTCTGAGGGGGACAGTAAACATGACTCAACAGAATGTCTAGCCGAGGAGGGACTGGCTTCCCCGGCTTTCTGTGAGACAGACGTTCTGAGGAAGGACCAAGGAAAAACTGGAATAATGTATCTATTTTGGAACTCTCTGCTATATCACGTCCTGTGACCTAGCACAAAAGCAATTGGCTTCAGATCATTTCCTGTGGGTGAAATTTAGGATCGAATCAGGTTGGGGAGTAATGGGGAAGCTTTTGTGTGGCTGGAGAGGACCTGTGAAGTCAGCTGTCCCATTTGGGCTGAGGACGCAGTTAATGCAGCTGGTACAGATCATACGCACCTAACCTAACAGCTTAGAGTACTGAACCCCCATCCCTCAGGTCCGTGAATAAACTCACCACAGAGGACGCCCAGAATTACTTGGTGTGCTGAAACGCCAAAGCTTCCTCACTCTGACATTACAAGTCTGATGTTACATTTGTTCCAGGAATTAAAAGATTTTTATATAGACATAAGCCTCATTCAACTATAGAACAGTCCTTTGAGGAAGAGGAGGAGGCAGAAAACAAAATTTTTCTTTCTGCTCTTTAAGTGGTCTGATAAAAAGGCCAAATTAAAAATCAGGACCACTTCTAAGCCGAAGCCAGTTACCACTTGGAATATAATCCTAGGATATCTGTGTTGCAGGGGTTGACAAGGTCTAAAGACAAAGATGTAGATGGGAATCAAAATAACTATTTTAACATAAAGAGATAGGAAATTATTTATTCTATGATTTTAATTAATAAATCAATAACCATTTATTAAAAACCTACTATGTGTAAATACTGTCAGCCAAGAGTAGGGAAGAATGAAACCTATAAATATTAAATTGAAAAATAAAATCCTTAAGCTTTACAGATATAATTGAGTGATGTTCTCTGTAGCCTAGCTTCTGGGTAGGTATTTACGGAGTTCAGAAAAAACAGTTTGTTGCCAAATACTCATATGCCATTGTTAATTTCATTCATTAAAATTCCAATATTCACTGCGTACCTTTTATTTCTGATGGTACATTCTAGGTGTTGAAAGGGATACAAACTGTGTGTAAATACAATCTCTGTGTTTATGAAGCTTACTGGGAGGTGGCAGGAGGAATGAGACACATATAAGCATACTCTAGTATAGGACAGTATGTAATCAATGCCACATGAGACATATAACTAAGTGCTTTAACAGTTCAGAAGAAGCAAGACCTCCTGGCTATGGAACAGCCTGTCCACAGACTTACTAAAATGGCTCAATGCACAAAAAGGAAGGGATTTGTACCAAACTTTAAGTTAACTAGCCAGCAGTGTACATAGGGGTTTAGCTAGGCTGTGAAGGGAGGGATATGCACTCTGTATCCACAACACCTCTCACACTCAGTTGTCCTATAATTAATGCTTATCAAAAGCACCCATGGATGAAAGAGGAGTCAATATGGATGAGAGGCCAGGTCAGTGGGTCTGCGTCAGCCCTAGATATTAAGATGATTACAAATACCCTGTTAGAAGTTGGTATTCTAATGACATCATTTTCTTCCCATACTAGTGTGAAATGTTCAGTCTTTTATCCACTCCAGATTGATGGGAGGTAGAATTCAGGGCTTCACCCTTCCAAGTGAGGAAAACACTTTGCCCATGTAAAGTGCCTTTGGTACAGGTATCACAATGTCGTTCAAAACAGCAACAAATGAATTCCCCTACAACCCCTAAGGAAGATGAGTCAGAATCCGTGCTCCCTAGAAATAATGGCAATGGAGCTGGGGTGCAGCCCATATGTTGGGACCCATACCGGAAGGCAGGTTCGCATGTAGCAGAAAACAGAATTTGGATGTCCTGGCTTCTAGGTCTGGGTTCTATCTATAGAATCACCTTCTTTTTCAATTTGTATTCCTCTTGGGCACTCTATCCCTTTACACCATGAATAGTGGCCTTCTGTAGTTGGAGGGGGTGTGTGTGTGTATGTGTCTTTTTAAGAGGGAGGATGGCATTGCTGATGTGCTTTTGTAAAGGATTCAAGGTTATCTGGATCCTCAAAGAATGCTATTGAAAAAAA
Source organism: Ceratotherium simum simum (assembly GCF_057802395.1). NCBI lineage: Eukaryota > Metazoa > Chordata > Mammalia > Perissodactyla > Rhinocerotidae > Ceratotherium > Ceratotherium simum. Next base: position 16,753,827 of record NC_141914.1, read on the forward strand.
ATACTGTTTCTTTGATTCAATGGTGCTTACATTTGGGCAGAGTTTTCTTTTTCCATCCTCAAATACAGTATTTGAGACAATCTGCCCACAATGGAAAGCTTTTAGAGCTTCAAAAGTGTAGGCGAACCAAATCAGAATTAATCTCTGTGAAAACGGAGACTCAGGCACACGGAAAAAGTTTAGGAAAAAATCCGAGCAGGAGGCAATCCCACAGAAAGGTTCTGACATCTCTCCTAACTCAAGGTGAACTGGAGTAGGACAGGTGAGGAAGGGGCATGGGGAGCTCCAGCTGCCAGATGATCCACTGTCTCACCTATGCCCATGTAACTCGGATCTGTGCTACCAGGGGTCCAGGGGATTTGGTTAAAATCTGTCCTATGGTTTGACTGCCTGAACGCGGAGGAGGCTAATAAAGGGAAGTCTAGGCTCACTGAGGCAAAGGTGCGTGGCCAACAGCTATTCGCTCAAGAAGGACTGGCCAGATCAGTCTGCAGGGCATCGATAGCGGTGTTTCCTTTTATTATCATATTAAAAGCGGTGCATTTTATTGGAAAAAAATTAACTCAAAAAATGAGCTTTGCAAACCATAGAAGCAAAAAGAATAGAAGTTAGCAATGATCACCTTTGAACACTGGGTACATGCCCAGCACGTTTTCTTTATACATAGATTTCTTTACACGTTACCTCATTTGGTCCTCATACCAACTAGGAAGGATTGATCTTTTGCCTATTTTCTATGTGAGGACCCTAAGGTTCAGAGAGGTTAAGTGAATATCCTCTGGTCACACAGCAAGTAGGGGCTAAACTGGGATGCAAATCCGAGCGGTAGGATGGATACCAAGTCTGTGCTCTCCGCCACGCCTCGTGCTTTTCATGGCATGAGATCAGTGTTGGAGGAACTGTGCCCAGCATCTCTGGTTAGCAGAGCGAATCGCTTTTATCATTTGCCAACATGTCGTAGAAAAAAACCAAAACAACAAAAAAAATTAAAACTCCTGGCTCTAGGAGATTTCCTATCAACCACCTGAAGTTTGGCTTGGTTACATATTATTTGAATATCTGACAAGCTTATAAAAAGTCTAACAAGAATAAAGAATTTTTCATGTAGGCTAGCTCCTACGTTAGTTAAAAATCTCCTCTTCCTACATAACAATGTGCCTGGGGAACTCTCCCACTGCCAGAAACTCATCTGAAAATGCTGAAAAGTCAGAATTGGGGGCCTCTATACTGACTAATGTTACCAGCTGTGAGTCGGCATGAACATCAGTAATATGATATTTCCCGCTACAATTTGATTTGGTTAAAATGTGTTTGAAGTTCACCCTTTTATTAACTAGAATTACCACCTCCTGTAACTGGAGGGCCCCTGAGAGCAGGCTGCTAGTGTAATTCAACCTCCCACCCGCCTTCGGTGCATTTCCTGGCAACAAATACTATTACATTGATAACTACAGAAATAGGTCAAAATGTCTTTTCAATAGTTGCTAATGTTCCCCTAATGCTCCTTCGCCTCCTTTTGATTCTCGTGCTACATTTTCTCTCGCATTGCGGGAGCCACAACTAGTCAAGAGAAATGACTAGAAGACGGAAGAGCTGGCTGTGGATGGAGTTGCTCTTAGGAGTTCCCCTAACGATCGATATAAAAGCTAACCTTCCCTGGGGGCCGAGGGCCCCAAACTCAGCTCCGCAGGTGAGTTGGGCGACCAGGAAAAAAAGGCCCTGTCTCTTCTGAGCCTTAATACCCTCCTCTGTAAAAAGAGGAAACTCAAGATGACTGATTATTCAAATTTGTAAAATGCTCAGAGTTCACAGGAGGTAGGAGCCTTGACTTGTTGCAAAGCAGTCGGGTTTTAAACTTATTTACACTACTTTCATAACCATACCCATTAGGGCCTTAGCCATCCAAGATAGAAACTTATTTTCATATAAAAAAAAATGATACTGTGGCATGTTTTTCTATGAGAGACCCTCTGCAATCGTCCAGGGTTTGATTATTCACTGTGTAAACCTTCATCTTTTTTCCCTCTTTCTCTCCCAGGAAGAAAGTTTGCTTTTCTGACTTCACATCACATATGTGACCAAAGATAACGAAGCGGGGTGGGGGGCGCCAGTTGCATCAGGATGTGGCTGATTCTAGGCAGACTGGTTTGGCTCAGGAGGGACAGCCACCTACGGTAAGCAAAGAGCATAAGAAGCCCCCTTGTTAATAAGGTACATTTCACTTTCCAACACTTCTGAGATGCAAACGTCCCGTGGTGAGATTAAGCCATTCATGCCTCCATCCTCTAATCACTTCAACCCCAAGAAGGGTACCTCAGTGTAAAGCAGTTCTAAGTTAGAGCTGGGGGAAGGGATAGGGATAATTTTGGAACGGGGGAGGTTGAAAGAGGGAATCAGATTAACAGCAGGACTCCGGGCCCTGGAGGCAGAGGACAGGAGGAAAGGAGTGGCCACAGCTGAAAAGGATTCAATCTCCTTTGCCGTTTTTTTGTCTGGAGCTGGTGAACCACCAAATAGTCCCTTGGGAGATGCCATCATTTATGAGAAATGCTTTTGACTCTTCTGCTGTGCCGTGGTTGTGCTGTTGCTAGACAGGAGGTCAGCATTGATTAAAAAACTTGCAAACGTCAGCCTACCTGGCTCAGGCAAAGACAGGTTATTCTAGTCTCCTACAATTTAAACTCACAAGACTACACAGTCTGGCACCCCTCCATTGGATTCCTCCTGCTGTCCTTCCCTTCACAGAGGAGGGAGAATAGATGGGCAAAAGAATGTAGGGGAGAAGGAGGAGGGGGAGGAGGAAGAAGCTGACTCTTCTTGAGTTTCTGCTATGAGGGAGGCTTTGTGTTAGGTGAGCATCTCTCTCGATCCTGCCAACAACCCTGGAGACATTTTCAGTGGTAGGAAGTATTTTTTAGGTTCAGAGAAGCTAATTAACCAGTTTAAGGTGGCCAGTCAGGTTCTTTCTCCTATGTGACTCCCCCAGCTCCTAGTTCCTCTAGCACATCTCCTCCTCTTGGTTATGGGTGCTTAAAAACTGGCTTATGGGCCAGTATCCAGGTGTATATTTTAGGAATGTTGAGGATGCTCCAAGTCATCAAAAGCATATCTGCCTGGAGTCAGGAGACCCGGATTCTTGTGGTTAAGGCTTGGTCCTAACAAACTGCCACAGTGGACAGGCCCATGAACCCCTATGGGATCTAATTCAGACCTTACGATTCTGTCATTCACACTCATCAAGGCGGTGCCAGGGGTTGGTGTGTATGTATGGCACAAAACTTAGCAAGAATTATTCTCAGTAGATGCCATAGGTAGACTAAAGGGAGGAACTCCCTCCTCCTAAGGCCAGTTTTGAGGAAGAAGGATGAAAGAATTGATATCAGCTGAAGGCAGAAGAAAAAGTGAGAAGGACATGGAACTCACAACTCACAGCAGCAAGGGTGGGAGTCTGAGAGGGACAGAAGCCTAGCGGGGCTGGGAGAGCAACTTGTTTTCAGAATACACTGATGTGTTTGATCACATAACGGCTGGAAAGTCCTGGTCTAAAATAACCTGAACGTTAGATGTTCTTTATGAAATCTCAATTTAATGGTTGAAGCCTATTTTAACCATCCAATAAAGGGCAAAGACTTCACGACCACAACTAGTTCTCCCAATATTAACCTCCAGCAAAAAACTATTTGGCTGAGACAACTATAGAGTTTCTGATTACAAGATAAGACCATCTCAATTATAATCATCTCAAGGTGTTTGTAGGAAGCAAGGAGAGGTGGGTTCTTCCGAACCACACTGTATGGACAGAAATCTTCATAGTTTTACACGGGAATGAGCTTCTGAGGAATCAAACAAGAGGATCATTTTCAGTTAAAGAAGACATGTGACTGATATCTTCAGTTGGCACGCCAGGGAAAGATAAGTTCCATGCAGGACCAGCTACATAATTTGTGGGGCTCAAGGAAAAATGAAAATGTGGGGTTCCTTATTAAAACATCATTAAGAATTTCAAGACAGCAACAGCAGAGCATTAAACCAAGCATAGGGCCCTTCTAAGGGGTCCTGTGCAACTGCACAGGTTGTACCCCCAGGAAGGTGGTCTTGAGTCTAGTTATTGCTTTTACCAAGGCATTCCAGTCGTGTAGTTACCAAGACCAAAATTAAGAAAGATGTACCACCAACCTCAAAGCTCTCAGTTAACCCTGTCTTCCTAGGGTAAGGACACAACAGAATTCTGCCGCAAAGATCAGAAAAATCAGGGGTCTGCCAATGTTCCATAGTCTGCAATTGCACTGGCTTCTGCTACATTTGTCACAGCCACTAATCCCCACTTCTGTCACAACCTAAAGATGCCCAGGATATCAATGTCTGGCAATTGAAACATATTTCTAAAAACACAAATTTCCTTGGGGGAAAAAAAAACAACCCAGCACAAGTTACTAAAAAGAAGTTGAATTTCCTGGCTGTTAAGTCCTGTCCCTGCTTTCTTTCTGGCCTTACCTTGAGCAGGTCTTGGGCATGTGCACACAGGCTCAGAAGCACAGGTGAATTACCACAATAACTCTTTTCAGTATGGGAAAAAATAGAGGAAACAGGAGAACCTGGTCATCGCCCAGCAGAAACTCACTCGTTTCACTAACAGTACGCTGGCTCCCTCTCTCTCTTCTTCTTATGCTAAGTTGGTGCTATGACTTCACTCTCCATGGAAGCTAAGTTTCTCTATCCTGGATGCTTGGAAGGGACCAGAGAAAAGCTATTAGAGGATAATGGTCATGTCTAAAAAATTACATTTATTTAACTTCACCTGCCCTCCTCATGTCATTATCATTCCACGGAGGTCTGTATATAGAAAGCAGAGATTAAACAGCCAACATGAACATGAAAAGAATAACAGCAGTACAAAATAGATGAGTGTGGCCTCTTTTCCAATGATCTTAGGGGCTTTATATATACTGAGCCTGATTCTTGTTGGGACAGACTAGCAGCCTGGGCAGATACCTAGGATTTTTGTGTAGGCTGAAGCTTCTCCTCTCTTTACTACATATCTTTGTCCCATTTTCTAAAAATAAGTGTCTAATGTAGAGTACCAGTCCACTCCTACAGCCAGAATTATACTTTGATACTAGACCCTGATATAAGAATTTTTTTTGGATATCTATTGGCAAAGCTAATCTTTTATTTTGCTTAATAAGTTTGTACTGTCTTGAGTAAGGCCACTGGGGTCCATAAATAGATGGAAATGTGTTTGAATCTCTACAATCATGCTTAGATTTCAAAAAGCCTTCCATTTCACAGAAGCGATATAGGCTAACTCATCATTTTCAAGTGTTTTAACAATTGGTAATTAGCAGAGGATGTCTTAACATTAAAAAAAAAGTGATTGACCTTCATAACAAATGCATATGCAAAATCCTGATTTATGTATTTTTAAATCATTCTCCCTTGCTGTAAATAGATGGCTATAACATATACATTTATATATGTGTGCACGATCAGCCTTAGCAATACCGCTGTGAAGGAGATGAGGATAGATAGTTTTCTATTTATTTGACAAACACACCATTACATAGACAGGTTAAGTGATTCGTCCTGTAAGGAAAGGTGGAGCTGGGAAAAAAAAAACCCTGCCACACCTGCTCTCATATTATACCACTCTGGAATTGGGTAGCCATCATTGTTTTTGAGCGACCTGATAATGATAAATAATGCTGGGGCAGTTAGTTAGTTTGAGTTAATGTCACTATAAAAGTTGATATTGGTACAAGTGAGGTCTCGGACTCCCCTTTCACAAGAGCTAATCCGTTGGCTTTGAAGTGATACAATATGGAGCAGAGGCTTCTCTGAGGCGGAACTCACTCATCAATACCCTCCTGTCCTCCTGGGATCTCAGACAAGGGCTGGAGCGTCCTGCATCTTGCTGTGAACCGCTTCAACTCGGAACTGTTCTCTACTGTACGTTATGGCTATCCTCTAAGCTCCTTACCTTAGATAGTCTTTCTCTATTCTGGTACATATTTGCATGTCAATTATAGTGCTATATTTGATAAAAAATGGGCCTGACTGTTATTTGGCCAAGGAAAGACTATTTTGGTATTATTTTAACTCCTTATTATCTATTTTGTTGATTAACTTGTGTGAATTAAAAAAAAAATCCTAGATTTCTTGCCTCTTGTCATGCTTCTGGTTAATGTTTCCCAAAGCTACCTGGTAAAGGCTTAGGAAATACAATTTTATTTTAATAAATCCTAAACAAAATATAATTGTGAAAGAAAACCGATAGAGAAAAACATAATGAATTTTGCCGCTAAATGTAATAAGTTACTTAATTCTGAAATATCTGCCACTCTTACTCATTTATATCAGCATGTAACATTGGCAAAAAATTAGTTATCCATACTGAGTTTTTTTTTTTAAATGTAGGGACAAAATTGTAAGTGTTTTTTTCTGATCATAAGAACTGTAACCCCTGCAGCATGATAGCACCTGAGTACCATCTGCTACGTGGAACTCGCTTCAGTGATTTCTCATCAAGGAGATTGCACTAGCAATAACTTCAAGAAAGCTGCTTCTGTTTAGGACCCAGACTCCACGACGCATGTCCCTGTTCCCGTCAAAACCTCGGCGGCTAGCTGTCATCCCCTCAGGTACCCAGTCTGCAGTTTCCACTCAGACATGTAGAGCGTGTGTTTGGGGACGATGCACAGTGGAATAGGAGAGGATACAGAGCTCTGTTGTACCAGCACATTTATTGTAAGGAACTAGTTATGCTGCAACTTCCTTGCTCTTTTATATTCTAGGCAACACACCAGTGAATATAATTCATAATGAACATATTCAACATTTTTCCCATCAGTTCAATACATTATTCATAAATATTAGAGATGGAAAAGACCTAGTAGATTACCGAGTCCAAACCTCCCTCCTGCACTGCCCTTTCCCCCAACTGTTGATGCTAGCTCAAAAACACAAAAACAACAGCAAATCATACAAGGAAAGCAACAAATCCACAAGTTTTACAAGTAAAAAGGAAAGCTCCGAAGAAGCCCATATTGAAAGTGGGCGAGTCCAAAGCTTTGCCTTCCCTCTGGTGGCGCTCACGGAGGACTAACAGTATGGGTGGCTTTTTGCTGTGAAGACAGGCCAAAGGAGGGACATGAGGATTTCTCCTCGTGAGAATCATAATTCAATGGAAAGCCCATGAGGCAATACCATGTCCTTGGCCAAGCGTTTACTATATGTCTCTACAACCTGGTGTGCACTCAGGCACTCTTCTCTCCAGTTAGAACTTGAGATACTGACGATAATGATAAAAAGAAAATGTATAAATGAATAGGGAGTTAAAACTACTAGAGAATGCTCCCTGGGATTATCTGTACTATCAAGATAGGAAAACTTTGCAGATGCTACTGTCTCTCTAGAGGAATAAATGCTTGCATTTTAATATTCTCAGCAGCTGGTTCCTGTTGAATGCCATCAGGATGATTCAGCCACCCACCAGGAACACCAGTAACAGCAAGTGCACACACAGAAATCTGCAAAACTTTCTTCTCTTGATGCCAACACCATTACTCTGGCGAAGTCAGAACCCTTTATTGAATTACCAGTTCTACTAAATGTGACCTTGTTCCCCTCGCAAATACCAGCTCGCTCTCAAATAAATGGAACTTCTGGCTGATTAAGATGCAATATTCTTCCTGACTTGAGCACACTCTGTTGTCAGCCTCTTCTCGGCCATGTTCATGTGATCTGCCCCTTTTTAATTTTCTCATTATTCACTGTAACCTCGAAGGACTAGCAAGATCCATAGACATCCCGGGTCCACCTTGTACGCCGACCTGCCTACAGTCGAACCTGTGTATTTAATGCTATATCTCTACTCTTGTGTGCCTCAAGTTATTTTATCATTTCCATTTTTCAGAAGTTTCCCTTTTCCACAGAACGTGGTTGCATGCCAGAAAAAACAGAAATGCGTAGATGAAGTGCATTGACCAGAGACCTCATTAATACAGAATTACCATGCCATACTCAAGTTGGATAAAAATTCTATACTCGCCCCCCTCTTCAAACAGACCAGATTAGATACTAAAGGGAAGAAATGCCAAAGATGACAGCTAGCTATCAAAAATGTCTCACCGCCTCATTTTCAGGTCCCCAAAGTAAAATCTAAGGGCATTCAACACAGATTCAGGTGCTCTCAACAGTCATGAAAATATATGGCTGAAGAGGGAATCTATAAATGTAATGAATACACAATTGGCTTATAACAGATGCAACTAAAATTAAATTCGATATCTTGACCGGCTCTCCAAAGTGAAAGTTTCTAGTTCAGGCTACAGACAGAGATATAACAAGCTCATTAATCATATGAACCAGAACTATAAGCTGACACTTCTGGGGATGCTGCAAAGAGCAATCCTAAGTGTTTGGGGGGGTGTGGGCGAACCTCAAAGAGAAGACGGCACTGATAGTCTATAGTGAGCAATACTGATATCTTTCATGGTGAACATAGGTTGGCAGTAGTGGTCGACCATCCACTATTCTAAACTTCCAGGAAAAAATTTAAGAATTTTTGTTAGGAAGTAATAAGCCCTATGGAAAAAGATTCAATATATTTTTATTCAGTTTCTATTATGTAAAAGTCATTATGTTTGTTACTTGAGGAGCATTGAACTCAAGATCAATCTATGACCTCAAGAAGAATATTGTTTAAAGATCTAGAGGCAGGGGAATATTAATAACAGTAGCAGCAGTAGCAACAACAACAACAATATTGAGTGATGACCACGTGCTAGTCATCATGCTAAGCACTTTATGTACACCATCATGGAATTTTTACAATATCCCAGCAAGGTAGTTATCGCTTTCCTATTCATTGATGTGGAAAGTGAGGCCACATGAAATTAAGGGCATTGCCCAAAATTACATAGACCTGTTCCTTATATTACAAATAAACATACAAATGGCTACTCTTTAAGACAGACCATGACAAGAGCCATTAAAAGAAAGATTATTGTAGAAAGAAAAGACGCAGAATTTGGGAATTTGTTCTATTTGGGAACACCAGGGGAGAAGGAATAGGGATGTGAAAATGTGGTGCGTGCTTAGGAAACCAGGAGCAGCTCAGTTTGTAATGTGTTTAAACTTGTTGAATCAGCACCCTCTGATTAGAACTCATACCTTGATAAGATAATAAGATATGCTGATCTGTACAGGAAGATTTCTAAGAAGAAGGACTTCTTTCCAAAAGATCTGACTATAATGTCCCCCCAAATTTTTTCCTTTTCTTTTCTTTTTTCTTTCTCTTTTTTGGTGGAGGTAGAAGGAAGAAGAGAAACAAGATACAAGGTTACCTTGGAGGGGTTATGGGGGTCAGGGGAGCAGCATTAACAGCAGAGGGTGTCTAGGGAGTGCATGGTCTGGGTGCATTTTCTTTCATGCTCCAGAAGGCCTTATCTCTACCACATATATCTGTTCCTGCTTCATCTAAGGGGGGATTATTCGTACAGAAATAGGAACCCCAATGGCTTGGTTCTTTTGCTCTCTTCTTCAATTATTTCTGAAATATCATCCACTTTTTATTTGTATAAATCTGTTTTAGGGTTCAGGCTTGTGGTGTAGTAGCCAGAAAACTTGCATTCTAGTATAATTTGCCTTTCTCATCTTGAGAAAGTTTTGTCACTTTTCTCTTTAAATTTTCTTAATGGCAAAGTGAATGGTTTAAGCCCAAATAGCATTTAGTCCCTGCCCCCTTTGATGAAAATAAAACCTTCTGCTTTTCTGTAAATTCTGCCACTCTTCCCTACTTAGGACCCCTGGTTCACAGAATCCAATGTACATAGCACCACTAGTCAAGATGAATTTATGGATCTTAACTTTCTCTATTTTTTTAAGTTTTTCTTTTAAATTGTGTTTTCCAAATATGTCATTGTAATATACAAAATACACATTTTTTCAAATTCTACATGGTCCTGCATCAGACGTTCCCACATTCCTTTCTGGAGAGTTTGCTAACCCCCTCACCCGTATTGAGATACCTAAGACTCCTTCAAGCTCTAAGATGCAATGATTATGATTCTATGATGCTGACATTCGCTTTGTCGACACTTAAAGCAGAGCTTTTCAACTTCAAACAATAGCATAACAAGTTGTTATAACAATTACACTTATATGAATCTAAGCGGATGTGCATAACAGCTCTTTACAACTATTATGACACTGGATAGCCAAAGCTTATGAGGTTGTTAAAATTCTCCGCAAAAGTGAATTCTACAGTCGATTCTATCCTATAGGGAAAAAAGTACTCTACTGCCTTTCTATCTACTTTCAAAAGTAGATTGACTCTTCTTTTTGGTATCCGTTAATTTTGCAGCCAGCCACAGGCTTTAAACATCTCCAATAACTTTAATCATTAGCCCCCACACTGTCACGGCTGCTGTGCCTCACACTTCTGACCTTGCCCACCGAGTTCACTCCTACTGATGTAATCACACATGCTCCTTTGTAGTCACATTCGTCACAGTGCTCATTAGAATTATCATCATTCCTATTGTACCTTAGGCCAACGAAATTAAATGTGCTTATGCAATTTGTTGTCATTTTCATTTTTTCGGCTAGGATTTCTTCATCCAGAAGGACAATTTTATTTTATCTGATCAATAAATAACTAGCCAGTCAAATGACACTGCACAAATTGGTAGAAAATCATTGATTGGGGCAAAATCTTAAGTCTAGAGAGGTTTTTGTAAACCTGGGCAGTGGCATTTCACTGACATTGAATCCACAGGTTCAAAGTTTATTAGCGTCAACTTGGTCTTTTAATCTACTACAGCAATAAGTATAAAATATGCATGATTTATATTTATGTGTGTGTTGAACTTAATAAATTAGTGAAAAGTCAAGGTATTTTTAAAGAAACATTCAGTCTGCTCCACATCGAGTAATTCACTAACTTTAGATATAGCCTAAAATATTCTTTTTGCTGTAGCTTAAACTATTTTGTTTTTAATGAAGAGAGTACATAGACTGCGAAGTGGCAATGTAGTTCATTGTAACATTCTATATATTCCTTAACTTTTGCTCTTTTTTGTTCCTTAACTTTTGCTTTGCCCAGGTTTACAAAAGTCTCTCTTGACTTATTTATTCCTTAACATTGCTCTTCCTATGGTCAGAGCATGTACAAATAAATAAATCCTCAATAGTTTAAGTCTAGGAATTTTTGTTTGGCTAAACTCTGAAAACATAGCTTAAATAGAGTTGAAAACTTGGCATTTCATCACTGCTTTATATTATACGGCTTACAATGCCACCTTATAAAAGATATATTCGTTTATTTTCATGTTCAATCAAAAGTGTAGGGTTTCAGGTCTGGGAATAGATTACAGATTGTTCTCTCCTGGTTATTTTTGGCTTTAAGTATATTGATCATTTTATCATTTTCTTGTTTTAAACTGCTTTAAACACAGCACAAATGTTATTCTCATCATGCCAGAAATGGCTTTGGAATTGATTTTGAGTTTCCATCAATTTTACTCTTTGCTCTCTGTGAGAAGTTTTTCACTCACTTAAATTCAAAAGGATAGATAGTTTTGTTTGAAAGATGTCAGAGTACAACATTTAGAGATCCTTAGCTGGACAAGAAAACTCACATTTCCTACTGTCCAAAAGAACAAAAATCATTGAATTTTTTACTATGGACTTTATTAAAATTAGTGAAGAATCATTCATACGAACGCGATTTCAGGGGCTTCCTCTCTCTTTCTCTTCATCTAAGTGTTCGATAAAAGCATGTGTCTTCTGAGAAGCCGGCCTGATTGGTCCAGGTTGGCACTGTTTCAGTGTTTGGCCTACGGCGACTGCTTAGGAATAATTTCGTCTCATCCTCTCTATTTTCCTGGACTGTATTGGGCTCAGACACGTGGTATGCAAAGTAAATCCAAGTCCCTTAAAAATGCTATTTCTTTTGGTACTAAAGCCAAGCCCAGTTCTACTTTGGCCAAATGATCTTATCAAGATTTAACAAGAGATATTCAGTAATATCTCCAATCTGTGAGAAGACATTCTACTGAGGAAGATAATTTATTATATACAGTATGCATATATTTTCCCTCCTGGTACAGGGAGGGATGTGATCAAACTTATTCCATTGGTACTGAGAAAAATATAACACTAACACGAATTTTATGGCAATTATTCATTTCAATTAATTTAAAAAGAAATAAACAAGTAGTTCCTTCCATATCAAAACAGACACTGGAGATCTATTGCAGAAAATATTTTGGCTTCCATAAAGGCACCTTACTAATACAGCTGGTTTGCCCTCCTCTGTGCTGTCACAATTCAGAATTTGTAGCATTTCGGCCAGGTTCTCTAGACTAATTGGATGAAACAATTGCATTACAGTATTAAGATTCCTTACAGAATCAAATGAGAGAAGATGTGCACAGTTCAGATAGCCTGAAAAATTTGCAACAAATACAGCCCAAATCCTTTATGTTCCATGCATTTTTTTACATTTACAGTAATAATCACTTGTACAGTAAGTGCTAGGATTTAACTTCCTACTTCGGAATATCAACAAATATAGGGAGAAATTTAGATGTGTAAGCTTAATTTCCCACCCCATCCTCCCTTCTCTCCTGCACTATGTTTTGTGTTTCAGAACAAATGCTTCATCTCTTTTGAAAAGCGCCAGGAAATCTCTTCTCCAGCTATCTCGGCCCTTGATTTTGCATGTGTAATATGACACACCTTGAAACAGAAAGCCCCACAAACTAGAGTGGGACGTTAATTTAAATACAGACTTAGGGGGAAGAGCTCCATCTACTGAATCAGTTAGATCAGAGTTTGCACCCTACAGTTATCCCATTCACTGCTTTCAACCTCTTAGACGCTCTGGAGAGAACAGAAAAGTTACAGACCAAAAAGCAGTTTTGAGTCTGATGCCATTTTGAATATTTTCCAGATACCTTGAGCCCCATCCCTTTGCTCTTCCCAATCTCCAAAGCTTTCCATATTTCAATATAAAAGAAAAATGAGATGCTTTGCTATATAAACCATCCCTGGAAAGAGATAGAAAGCCATTGGTTATTGAAGGCAAAGCTTCAGATAGCTGAAGAGAAAGCTACAGAAAGAAAATTGCTCTACCTGGCCGCTGAGTAGCCCAGGTAAGAAGCCAAGAGAAGAGAAACCTACTTACTCCTCCCGCTTTGCATCATTGCCGGGGAAGTCTGCAGCCACCCAGGATCAGCTTTTCTGGGCTCGCCTCAGCTGCACAGTGTTGTTGTGGCATTGGGAATTTGCTGTGGCTTCGTAAGATTATGGGGATATGCTTCAGCAAGCCAAAAAAGTCACAAACAAAATTCGGGAGAGAAAAAAAGTACAAAAACAGCTGATCTTACTGGAGAAGCTCTTGGCATCTTCCTACATATGCCACAATTTTCCTTGGTATTTCCTGGGTCTGTGATCAGATAAATTATCATATCATGTTTATTATTGTTGTTTTTGCAAGGTTGCAGGTGGTGAGGGGTACTACAGTGAGGGCAAACAGACCAGGGAGGAGCAAGGTAAAGATTACTTCTCCCACTTGTTTGAAAGCTTTCCAGGAGATCACAAGGTTAAAAACTTTCTTCCTCAGAATACTGAAGACATATAGAAATCATATATAGGAAAAAATGGCCACAGTCTTTCTAGATCGGGAAAGTAAAAAACTTCTTAACGCAGCAACAGATATGGAACAAAGCAAATCCTATCTGAATAAACTTGAACGTTAATATAGCTGCATAAAATTCAGGAGTGTGTAAAACTTATAAAAATACTTTATAAATTAAGATAAATTATTAAACTACAAACAGATATGAATAAGTATATACATATATTACATAATCAAATGGAGGCAACAGTTAATTGGATTTTTGAATTACGGAAAAATAATAATATATAATAGATTAATAAAAGTTTGCATTAATGCTAATCCTCTTATATGTAAAAATAGAATTAATATAAATGAAAGTGGAGTTGTGTCTCTGTGTGTGTGCATGTGTATATATATGTATATTTGCACAAAATATTACTGACTGACATCAAAAGGTGATATGTTGCACAGAAATCAAAACTTTGAATTATTCTAAACTGGGCATTTAAAACATCAGCACTAACCTAGCAGGTTTTTTTCTTTTTCTTTTTATACATTTAATTTTCAGATTCTGTTTTACAAGATTAAAAAAAATTAGAAAAGCATTGCATATAATATGTATTTTGTAAAAAAATTCATTTGCATTTATTAGAATATTTAGTTCTCCAAAAAATGACTAATTGGATTTTCTTCGAGCCTTTGCAAGACAAGTTCAGGTCTGAGTCAAGAATAACTAAGAGAAATTTCACCTCAAAATGAAATTTGTTTGGATAGTTATAAAGGCCTGAAAAACGAGATTATCTCCACCACAACTATAACAAACAGCTAATGAATAAATATATTCTGGCAAGAATCGGTAAGAATTGCAAAGCCAGAGAGGGTCATCGCAGACTGGAGAAAAGTAACCAAGTGAAGAAACGCCTAACGGAGTTAATGGAGATAAAGCATTCTGAAAAATGGAAAATGGTAATAATCACTGACAGGAAAGAATATACTTCAACAGCGATGACAACAACACAACAAAACAAAACACCCCGAAACAACTGGAAATATATCTCTCCAGAAGCAAAGTATGACTACTTATTAAGCAAGAGGTCAACCTACTTCTTTGTCATTCCCTTTGGAAGCGTGGCTTAAAAAAAAAAAAAAAAAAAACATTACACAAAGATACATGTGTTCCTTTTCTGGTATCCTTACAGGCCCACCTAGATTTCGCTTTCGATTCCAGATGAGATCAGGCATGTTCAGACTAGCACATCTTTGCTCTGTAAGCACGGAGCTGCTATCATTTCACTGGCAAATTCTCTTATCCCCAAATTTACGCACAATAGATGCCCTTAAAAATGTGCAAATTTTCTACTTTAGTCAAATTCCTCACTGAGTTAAATTTTTTCTTAATTTGCTCTGCTAGTATTAAGCCGAAAAGTTAAGGCAGGCGACTCCTATAAGAAAGGAAAGTTGAATAGTACTTACCCTAAGTATAATGTGCAAGCCTTAATGGGGGAATCTACTCTTGCTCTATGATTTTTAGAAAGGAGTCCAGGTCTAAACTCAGCTCTCGCCCTTTTCCCTTCTGGAAAACTGAGTAGACTCACTGAAGGTGGCTCTGAGAAAGATCATACAAATCAACAGCCTTACCTGTGGCCATTCAGAAGACTGCACCTTGGTGTGTGTTTAAAACTATGAATCAAGTCAGATACAGCGCATGCTCAGCAGGCAATTTAAAAATATTTATAACATTGTTGTTTCAAAAACAAATTTCCTCAAACAGAGCAAAACTCACATTTCTTATCCATGCCAAGTTTAACGTTCTGAGACAAAGCTGTTTTGGAGTTTTCTGCTGGGGGAAAAAAAGGTTTCTAAAATTTTTTGTTGAACGAAAAATAGTTCTCCCTTCCCTTTTGGGTACTCTTAAAGGGGTGGAATAAATTTTCCTCCAAGTTTCAACAAAATTCACCTCCGGCTAAGATAAGGCTTTAGAAATTTAAGGTCTGTAAAAAATAATTTGAGAGAAAGTAACAAGGAACTAAGAATGATGGGTTTAGAGAATGCAATGGTCATCTGAACCTTCAAAGCAGTCTTGTTTGTTACGATATAAAAAAATCCTGCCACAAACAGGATATATTATGTTATGTATAGATCAGTTACGCAGTGATAAGAATAATGTAGAGACGACCATTTGCATACCTAGAGAAGTTATGTTTTTCTTTTGCTAACTAAAATCTGCACTCTTCAAAACTGAAAAAGAAATACATCAAAAATTTAGGAGAAACCCACTAATAATGTCAGTTTAATTCCTCTGGTTTACATAGTAAGCATGGAGAGGAAGGCAATCACATATCAGTCTGTTAAATTTTGAGTTATACAAAATAAAAATTTGATTACATACAGTTTTTAAAGTACTAATTGCAGCAGGAATGCCTGTGTTACCCCTAGCTGGGAATTTCTCTCTTTCTTCTCCCTGAGTATCCCTAAGTATTCCATTTTACCATCTATCACCAGACCCTGCACAGCCCACAGATCTTATTTAAATCTCTCACTTAATTCTTAAGTCTCGGAATGACTTTCAGCCTCTGCTCGACTTTCCAGGGGTGCTCAGCTGGCCTCGCAAAAGCTCCACAGACACATCCTTCAGTATCTCTGATGCTTTCAAGCTCAGCAGAGGGTGCCAAAAAAAAAAAAAAAAACAATCAACGATTAAAAAAAGTTTATTAAAGTGAAACCAGGAGTGCAGATTTGAAGAAGTTGCTTCTACTTTTATTTCCCTCTCAACTCAGCACAGGTGTTTCCTAACTTCTCCTCCTGTGCCTGCTGAGGCGGGGAGAGTTAAATTAAGGTGAGAGAGTGGGCCAAGGGCCGACCAGCCAGCATTTAGGATCTCCAGCCTCATGCGTTAATGGACGTGTTTAAAAACGGACCCCCCAAAAAGCCTCGAATGAGGTTTCTTTTTGGCAAATGATTAAACCGGTATACTGAAATAATTAAAGCTTTGTCCTTAAATAAAGCATCAGATCAACAGAACAAAAACAAGGATAAAAATTGCACACACATATGCATGCGCGCACACACACACTCACACACACAGATACACAAAACTAGCGGGTGAGGGGAGAAGGAAATTAAATAAAAGAAAACAAACAGAGTCCTGACAGGCCATTCTCCGAAAAGGAATCTAAATAAAAAGTCATATGATATCTGATAGTGCAGGACAAGTCGCCAAGAACTGGAGCGGATTGCCTACAGGAAGAAAGGGCCAGTGTGTTCCAGCTCAAAGAGCTTTTCTTTCCTCCTCCTCTATTTTTTTTCCCTTTTCTCCTCGACTGCGAATGTGTTACTCTCAGGTCAGATCCACGAAGAATCCCAGAATGACAGCTATCACCTTTCACTGGACGCTTGGCGGCACAGCTAGCTGATAGGAGCTGCCGGAGTTGGGATCAAGAGGGGCTCGAGCAGTTTTCAGTTAACAGCCTCTTACCTCAGCCCCCTGCCCCTTTCAGAGACCCCCTTGGTCACATCAAAAATAGACCCCCAAAAAAGGAAAAGCAAGAAACAAAACAAAAATGCAAGCACAACAGCCCACAGCAACAAAAGAGTTCAGGGGAAGAAA
This sequence comes from Ceratotherium simum simum, assembly GCF_057802395.1. NCBI lineage: Eukaryota > Metazoa > Chordata > Mammalia > Perissodactyla > Rhinocerotidae > Ceratotherium > Ceratotherium simum. The sequence goes on from NC_141914.1 coordinate 16,771,058, forward strand.
ATCAGAAACAAGCCAAAAGGGGAAAAAAAGCTCTTGCCTTCAATATAAAACTTTTTAAAGACCGAGTTTCTTTTCTCTTATTTTGATGACTTTCCTTTTAAAGATCTTTTCTCCTTACGCACTATTAAAAGCATTAAAAATCTCGACCAAAATATAGAAAAGTCTGGAGGCAATACAAGAATTTTCCTGAAGGAAACACATAACGGTAAGAAGTGAGCTACCCTAGGAAATTTGGGATTTGCCAAAAGTTCCCCTAATTCTAATGTCTTTCAGCGAGTTCAAGTGCAAACACCGGCCACCTAGCTCTTGTTTTTTCTCTGAGGGTCATTACTGAGGCAACACATACACAGTAAGGTTTCCGAAAAGACTCCTTGTTATCAAGTTACTTCAAACACAAGGCGCTCACACCTCCCAGCCAGAAGGGTTTACTGAGTAGGCATCACCCTCTGCCCTGCTGTGCATTACACTCCTAAGAAGCAGTTATATAAATGCATGCTAAAAATATGGGAAAATGTATATATCTATATTTTCCCTACACTTTTCTTCCCCAGGGACAGGAATAGATTATATTTTCAGTGAATGGGAAAAAAGAAAAGAAAAGAAAAGAGTTTCTTAATCTTGAAACAACTGTTGTAGCTGGTTTCCACTTAGTAAAATAGTTATCTGTGGTTAAGTGCTGTGCATAATATATATTTAAGTATTTTTGTGGGGCTGGTGAATTTTTCCCCTTGTTCAGTTTTGTGTGTATACCTTAAAAAGATTTCCAAATGACAATCAAAATATAAATGCATTAAGAGGAGAACTTTTAGAAAGAAAACATTTTCTTGGGTTTATAATGCAAGGATATCAGTATAAAGATATAAATGTACAGCATATATAAAAGATGGAATTGTTTACTACATTTTGCACACACAGTTCACGTGCTGATTTCTTTTCTTTTGTTGGAGGATTAATTTGAAAATGATAAGCATTCTGGGATGTTTGCTACAAACACAAATTCATGGTAAAAATATACATGCATAAGCAAAAAATCAAATGGAGAAGACAAAGGTACATGGCAATCAGAATCGTTGAAAAATCTCTGTCTAGACTGTATTTTGCTTGAACTAGTATATCACGGATGGGGCAAGTAATCTCTCTGGGGGTTTTGTCATTTACGTAATTAGATAGAAACAAAAATAAAATACAAATATCTGCTCCCTTAGTACCTTTCTTAAAACTGACGAGTGACACAAGCGGTACCTTTTAAACAGATGGATGCAAAAACTTGTGAGACCGAATGAACTAATGTACCCCACTGGTATTTTGGGAACCCAAATTCCATAATTAACTTTTTACCCAAGTGGCAAAGTGGAAGATGTTCTCGCCACTAAATTGATTATTTGATGGACTCTTGTTCTCTCCACCACAGGATTTTGGGGACCCAGAAAGGGTAAAGAGATGATAAGAGAAGATGCATTCTGAGCAACTTTTATTGTGAGTAGAAAAAAAATAGGATAGAGTGAGCATAAGAACAGTTGGATTTAGAAAGATTAAAAGAGGAGAAAAGAGCAACATATTCAACTTAATTAGTCTTTTTCCTTTTATGTTTTTAGGTATATATGGGGGTGATGGGGAGAAAAGATAACTGGATTTCTTTTGAATGTCTTTGTGTCTTTATAGAGTGAATGTTCTGTTCCTGTCTCTTTCTTTTTAGGCGAAAAACTAATAAAAATAGAAAAACATATATCAGACATTAAGCTCACTCCCCCCCCACCCTTCCCTTTGTAAAGAACTCTTTGTTCTCTAGTGAAAATGCTGAAAAATCCCCGGGCAGCTACTCCCTGAAACAAGTGCAAAACACTTAGAGGCTTTTGGGCTGGCTGGGAGCCAGGAACCCTCCCGCTGTCTGGTTAGAAGAGGAAAAAAAGAAGAGAGAGGGAGAGGGAGAGAGGGGAAGAGAGATGGGGGGGCAGAGAGAGAGAGAGGAAGAGAGAGAGAAGGGAAGAGAGAAGGGGGGGGAGAGAGAGAGAGAGAGAGGAATTGGAGCTTCCTTTAATAGACATAGGAAGCAGCTTTTTTTTTCTCTTTTTCTTTTTTTTCAAAACTGGCGGTCAAGCGTTAAGTAACTCCCGTCTAAATCCACCTGCTAGAAATGAACTTGGGTAACCCCCCAGGGGTGCACAAAGACAGGGAAGACAGTAACATACTCCATACTCTTTCCCACCCCTCGATGTACTGCTTCCATTCTTTCTGCTCCCATACACAAATGCCCACAGATCTCACGCCGCCCCCCTTACCCCCCAACAACAAACACAGCGAAATACATGCTCCCTCGGTCTCCTAAAAAAAAAAAAAAAAAAAAAGGCTTTTCCATCTCGGTTGCGACACAGTGATAAGGGGTAGCGAACATCTCATACCTGGTGTGAATGCTAATCAGTCAGGAGTTCTCCTTTTCCCAAGACAGGGAACTGTTTCCTTCCAAATTTATTAGAACCTCCTCCACTGCCTCTTTGAAAAACCTTCTTTGTCACCCTCTCCCAAGTCCCGATACTTCTTTAAAAAAAAAATGGCTTCGGAGCTCCTTCTATTCTTGATATTGATTCTCTCTCTCTCCCCCCACCCCTCCTCCTCTCTCCTGTCTGTGTCTCTTCTGAGTGGTCTATTGATAAGTCCCTGGAGGCACTGGGTCAGCCTGCCCGTAGGAAACCAGACACAATGCACAAATCTCCGAGTGCCATTCTGCCATCAGCAAGCAGACCACGTTTAGGAGAGAGAGAGAGGAAAAAAAACAGTAGAGCAAGAGACAGAGAGAGAGAGAGAGAGACCAACCGAGGGAGGGAGAGAGAGACCGAGAGAGGAAGAGAGAGGGGGGAGAGAAGGAGAGAGGGAGGGAGAGAGAGAGAGAGAGAGAGAGAGAGAGAGGGAGAGAGAGAGAGACAGACACACGGAAGGCGAGAGAGAGTGTGAGAAAAAGACTGATTGGAACAGGAGGGAGGGAGAGAGAGAAAGGGAGAGGGAGAGAGCGCGAGAGGGAGAGCGACACTGCCAGTCAGGTTAATCATCCCTACTTTAATTAGCTGTTCGGCTTAGACATAAAACAATTGAATTTGAATGATCTGTCAGCAGGCTCGGCTGAACCAAAGGGGAAAAGCGAATATTACAAAAAGACTGTTGGTGTGTTCTGATAAGCAATACTGCTCGTACTGACAAATCCTCAAAGGGGGAACTATTAAAACTTACAACTAAACAAAAAGTGCAAATACAAATGGCACTAGATAGAGGTCTTTTAAAAAAATGGAGTTTCCCCCCCTAGTTTTATGAACGGTAGATATTTATGTGCAGGTGCCAACATATTAGGGTCTGCGTCTAATGTGTGAAAGTTTATTAACGATGGTCTAGGAGTGTAGCAGACAGATGCTGCAGAGACCAAGACAGGTACAGTCGGATGCCGAGTCTAGATCTTGGAGGGAGATGGATGCTGGAGGAAGAGGCACCGTGGCAAGAAATCAGCACAGACAAAGTCAGTGGGCAGACAGGCAGACAGATTTTAGGCATGGCACGATCTCGTCTAAAAAGGCAAAAGTTCTGATGCAATAATAGGTGCAAAACAACCCATCTATCCTCCTCTCCCGGGAGCACTCCAAGGTACAGTTAAAATGGATTAATCTTTGTGACAAACAGAGCTGGCAAGGCAGACGATGGCAGACACTGAAGGCGATCTGCAGACCCAGAGAAAATACCAGAGCTGGGAAAAGCCACAGAGATCAATCTCTCCACGCCCCAATTTAGCAGATGAGGAAACTGAGGCCCAGAGACGCAGGCTAATAAATCACAAAGGCAATAGCAGTGTCCAGACTGGAACCCAGGGCTCCAGGGGCCCACCAGGCCAGTGTCCTTTCCATCGCACCAGCTAATCTCCAGCTTTCTTTAAAGGTTCTGGCCCAACAGGTATGGAAATCACCCTTGTCTCCAGAATAACAAGATTCTTCATCTATACAGTTAGTGCACACACCTCCAATTTTTAAAAAGGTCTAAATAGCTAAGTGGAAATATTTTTTTGTCCATTTTGAGTTCTAGGGATAGGGATTTAAGTCCTTAATTCATTCTCAGAGAAAAGCAGAAAAATATAACATTGTAGAGGCAAGGTATAGCTGGTGCCTCATTCCAAGCTAGCGAAGGCCAGTGGCTGGACCTACAAAGACCTCCCCCAGAATTTGCAATTCTCCCTATGAATATTGTCTGCTATATATCACCATGAAAAAAGACGTGGTTCTCCCATACAACTCACTTTTAAAATATAGGCGCACTGTGGGTGAAAGAGATCGAGTCCCTCAGTTTACAGTGTCATTTTATATCACTGCTGACATTTTCTACCTGGAAGGTTAGCTATGGGCAACTTTCCTACACATTTCAATTGAAACGATCTACTAAAATAAAAAGGGGAAACTGTATTATCTGTCCACGTACTCAATGGTTTCTTTTGGACACATAGGATGATATTCAGTAAGGATCTCCCTCCTGAGAACAGATAATGGAAGGTAAATTTTTTTTTAAGAGGGAAAGAGGTGCTTATGAAGAGAACAGTGCCATCAGATGTTACCAGAGAGATTAAGTCTCTTGTCCTAAAACAGGAATCATGGTGTACATAAAAGCGAAAACTCTCTCTCAGTCATGCTTCAGCAACAGCGTTGCTACTTAGAGTGAAAGAAGAAACCGAAAGAAATGCCAGGCACCTGGGAGCCCACTCAAAGGCAAGTCATCTGAGGGAAGTCATAGCCAGAGTAATTTCGTTTATTTGCACACCAACCTCTTTAGCAATAGCTGCTGTGACACGTCTAAAACACAGAGTCCACAGACAATGAATTTAGGAGGAGGGGGGATCAGTGATTTTGACACTGGGAAGTCCGCCTGCAGGTCTCACTGCACCTGATAGGCCAGAGCCCAGAGCAGAGCAGTGAAGCGCTCGGTAAATGCGAGCTGGCTGACTGAGTAAAAAGGGGAATAAGCTTTGGAGTTAAATGGACTTCTATAAAATTTCATAAAAAATAAAAGCCACAGCCACTCTCAGAGCCTCACTTTTCCTGTCTGTAAAAGGTGAGAATACTGATCCCAGCAGGGTGTTTTGAGGATGACACGAGCTGACGTATATAAAGTCCATGGCTGGTCCTTACATGGTAATTATTATTGAAGAAGTCATAAATAAACAAAACTGCACACTCTGATGGGCTAAGTGTGCTCTCGAAGTGTGCAGGTTCAAGACAGGAATACACACAGCAAAGCAAGGACCTAATATACAGACTTTTATTGGAAAAGGTTGGCAGTAGAGACTATAAAGTTTAGAACCCCAAAGTTCTAGAATCTAAACTTCAAGGATCATCTGAGGGTCGTTAGGTCTCTGTGTTCTCAGACTGTGGTATATTTTCTGGCTCATAATAATAATAATAATAACAACAACAACAACAATAACCAAGATATAATGGAGCACTTGATTTGTGCTAAGCACTCTGCTAAGTACTTCACATTTTTTATTGTACTTTAGGGTCATAATAACTCTATGGATTAGGTACTACCAATCCTCATTTTACAGAAAAGGAAATCAAGGAATAGAAGGGTTAGGTAACTTGCACAAGAGCACACAGCTCATAAGTGTGGAGCTGGAGAAGAATGCGGGCCACTCGACTCTAAAGCCTGCGTCCTCAGCCGTGGTGCTGGGCTGGCACACAGCAGGTATTCAGTAAATATGTGTTGAATAAATGAGCGAATGCATAAAAGACCAGTGTTTTGATTTCATTAAGTAAATAAGTGAAAATCTGTGCACAATCACTTGAGAGTCTTGTGCTTGGATCACACAATCTGCACCTTGTCTGTAGCTCACTTCAGGGGGGAGTCCTTCCTCAGAAGCCGAGGTGAGCCAAGCCCTCGCGTGATGTTGAAATGGATGAGGTGAAGCTAGCTGGCTATGACCACCCAGGGCATTTAAAGATCTGATGGCATTTTCCGCACTTTGAGGGTAGTGTTAGCACATGGGTTATTAATTGGCTTAATTCCACTTTGGATAATTACATCATGTCTCTTTAATTCTTCCCCGACTATGCCATTCTTCACTTCCTGTCACAAATGTGCTCTTTAAAAAAGCATATGAACACACCCAAACATATAGTTATGTTTAAGGTTTGTATAATCATATAGGATGTTCTTTTCTCTAAATGATTAGTGTATAGTAGCCATGTAATGAATGAATGGGCAAAAGAATTAAAGTCATTGCAAAATAAAGATAACTCATTGAAGCTAAGATTTTCTTTTGGCACTGAAATAAACAGATTTTTAAACCATTTCCTTGGTGACAGGATTCCAATCATATTTTTTTCTTATGGGCAGATATCTCATGAGCTGATGACCTGCTCATGATAAGCTGATTTCCTTATACTATGCAGTTTCCAGCATAAAAAATAGCAATGAAAGCTAATCTTTTAAAGTAGAAAGTGAGACTAGGTCCTGAATGGTATAGTATACTAAACTCGTGGGTTTCAGAACAGTCATTAATCCAGTCGTTAGATCCTGACTATTTGGCAGGTTTTTTCTTTGCCAAACATATTACTAGAATAATCTTCAAATTATAAACAGAAAGGACAAGAGATCCCAATTGAATAAGCTTAGGAAAGTTTGACAGTCATAAACAGACTCAACCCTTCTCCTTTTCCCAAAGAATTCTTGGCCTTTGAAATACTGACTGTGTCTACATTGTACCAAAGAAAATCTCCCAGAGGCATATATTTTAATCATGTGTACAACTAGTTAAATGCACCCATGGAAGTGCATGGTTTATTAATCCTTTTCAGTGGACATTTGTATGAATAAGTCACCAAATACAGGGAGTATAGAAAGTAAGAGAATAAAGGGTTAATTTATTTACTATGCATGTGAGTTTCTAGACCTTTGCTTCCTCAGCTTTTAGTTCAAAATTCCATGCATACTCTGCACATAATAACAAATGGCATAATTCAATGTATGCCATAATTTGATTTACTTTCAAGCACCTTTTCTGGTTCAGCTCTCAAAGCTTTCCTTCCTATAAACTCCTCCAAATTATTCTTCGTGGCCCTCTGTAAATCATTATTTAAAACTGGTGTTTGTAGGATGACTCTAATGCTGTAGAGAGACTTGTGTCAAACTAGCCTTATTTCCCTTTGAGAATCAGTGGTCAAGGTCCATGCCCTCACCTGAGAACAAGCCAAGTTAAATAAAAAAATAAATAAAACTCCAGCCCCTTCCCACCTCTTTGACCTCTGTAATAATGACAGCAGTACTCAGTGACTGTCCTCTAGTTTGTCACTCATGCCTTGAGACGGAGATCTTCAGGACAAGGTCTTTACACTCTGCTTGGCATATTTAATGTACTGTCTGGCATCACACCTGCTCATAGTGGTAGATGATATCTCAGAAAGGCTGGAGGGAACAACTCGTAACTCTCTAAGTTCTTCACATGCAATTGCAATTTATTTTTTTTTGCCTCAAGTTTCCAATACAAAAAGGGGTATATTTCTTACCCTAAGACTAGTGATTTGATGCATAGACTAAAGTAGTGTTATTGAGGAGGATATTTAAGAATTAGCTAGCGAAAAGCTCTTGTATTGGAGATTTTCATAGCCTCACCACTATTTTTACAGCAAATAGTCCTTGGAAAACACATTCTAAATTCAAAATTCAAGTGAATTTTAAATTCAAAAGAAAAGTAGACAACATTTATACTGACTATTAGGAATAGTAAGCAAGCTCTTGGTTTTAAATTTAAATATCATCCAGGAACAGCCTAATGGATTTTATAGAAGCATAGAATCTTAGACCTAGGAGGTATTTAGGAGATTCTCTGGTTCTTTCAGTTTAGAGAAAAGAGCTGAGTGGCAGTGACATTTTATCTGACAAGCTTAAAGTCACACAGATTGATAGAAGCAAAGCTCATACTGGAACCCAGTTCTCCTGTCTCCTGGTCCCATGCCCTCCTCAGCCACACTTTGCAAGATGGTGTCACACTCCTGCCTTTCACAGTCCTGGCCACTTGCCTTTTGGACATATTTTATTAAAGAACCTCTTAAATTCTGGTGCTGAGAAAGAAGTACCATATTCCTAATGTAGTCTGATAAATACACCACAAAGGGACTGGGGTAGGCTGAATAATGACCCCGCAAAAGATATCCACGTCCTAATCCCTGAAACCTATAAATGTTACCTTAAATGGCAAAAGGGTCTTGCAAATGTGATCAAATTAAGGACACTGAGATGGGGAGATTATCCTGGATTATCTAGGTAGGCTCTAAATGTAACCATAGGGTTCTTATAAGAGAGAAGCAGGAAGATCAGAGCTGGTGATAGGAGATGTGGTGACAGAAACAAGAGATTGGAGTTATTCACAGAAGGGGTCATGAGCCAAGGAGTGCAGATGGCCTCCAGAAGCTAGAAAAGGCAGGGAGATGGGTTCTCCCCTAGAGCCTCCAGAGGAACCAGGCTACCATCAGCTACCTCGGTCCAGACTTTATCTCACAACACAGCTGAAATATTTCTTTGCTTTTTTTTTTTTTTTTAAAGCAGATATATTATCTTGTTGGCTCAAACCGAGCTTGTGAGACAAGAACTTCTTACCAGTCTTCAGAAAAATATTGACTAGGATAGATCAAGAATGGATCTCTCCCTCTTGCCATAAGAACTTCCTTCTGGGTTGACATGGAGAAATCTATCTAAAGATTATTGATTAATGGATCAGATACCTACAGATCCATCTAATCACATTTGGTCATATCTAGTCTTATAGCAGCTCTTCATTGGTGGGTTGACAATCATATCTCCAAGTTAATCTACAACAGTAGGTTCTAGTTAGAAGCAAACTGAAGGGTTTTGCCTTCCAATTCTTGAGCGCTAGAAGATTTAAACTCATTCTAAACAGTGAGTGCTCTCTTGCTAGCCCGCACCCCACATTTGTTCTGCTCTTTCCCAACAGAGGTCAGAAATGGAGAAAAGAAGCAGCATGAGGCAGCATCATGCAAAACAAACTTCTTTTTTAGAAGACTATCTTGCCTTAATGTCTCATTGCCGTTCAGTGACTGCACACAATCTGTAGGACAGTGCTCTGAAAAGGGCGGTCCTTGGAAGCACTGGCATTGCCTAGAAACTTGTTAGAAAAATAAATTCTTGGGCTTTACTGCAGACCTACTGAATCAGACTCTTGTAGGTAGATATCTGAGAGCCTACGTTTTAAAAATCACTTTAAGTAGTAGATAATAACAACAATAAACAAACACATAGAGACAGAGATGGGATTGGTGGTTACCAGACGGGAAGGGGGGAGGGAGGAGGGCAAAAGGGATAATTTGGCACATGTGGGTGGTGATGGGTTGTAATTAGTATTTGAGCCGTGAACATGATGTAATCTATGCAGAAATAGAAGTACAATGATGTACACCTGAAATTTATACAATGGTATAAACCAATGTTACTGCAATAAACAAAAAACAAAAAATAAATAAATAAATAAAAAACAATAAAAATCACTTTAGGTAATTTTAAAGCCTGGCTCAGAACTACTGTCACAAGGCAAATCTGTGAGGCTCAGCAAGGCTAGTGAAAGACATGTTGGACTATGAATGAGATCACCTGCTCACCTGGGTCTACCTGTGGCTCTGTTGCCAGCTACGTGACCTTAGATCACGTTCTTAGTCTGTTTATCTCCTCATCTACAAAATGGGAATGAGGATGATGATGATGATAATAATAATAATAATTGGCCTGTCTGTCCAAAAGGCTAATGTAAGACTTAATAAGATCACAAATATGAAAACACTTTATAACTGCAGGATTATTACTATGGAAGAAATATTAATTTGGATTGCGAATATCCTGGGACCAAGGTGTTAGGGATATCGCCTTGATATTACTGTAATATTACTCACATTAACCGAGGCTCTGAAGTAATAATAGTAAAAATGTTCAAGAAGCTCAAGATGTCAGGTCTAATTCTCCAAGACGAAACGAAGGCTGGAAGTCTGTAGGCTTTCAAAGGATGTGATATTGAATGGAGGACCCACTGCCATTAGTTTCCAGAATCAAGTGCTGAATTTCTTGGTTTGAAACTCTACCGTTCTATTCATCAGGCAGCAAAATTTAGTGACAGCTGTGAATTCTATATTGCCAATGAAAGCCTGTGGCTTGTGGAATTCAGAACCACACTTCTTTATCAATTCCCAGTGACATTCAGTTTCAATAAAGTGGCCCATGATCCCCATCATTTCCACACCATATTCTGAAATAAGTAAGAAGCTCCAGGAAGTCAGCTCAAAGACAACTGACTATACTGAGAGATTTTTCAATGGAAAAGATATAAATCCTGGTAGGTGGGAAAGACTGTCCAGATCAAAATTGAGACCTTTTTAGATATTAAAAGTCCAAGCTCTTAGGGAACTGAAAAAAAAACTCTGACACAACCAGATTAGACACAACTATGATTTTCATGAACAATCATCAGGATTTTATCCAATCTCTGAGTAATGAAAATTTACAATATTTACCAAGGGCTCTGCATAAGTGGGGAAGACACCTCATAAAAGATAGCTAACCCTCCCCTTTCCTTCTTGCATGAAATCATAGCAAGTATGCCTTTTGGCCTGAGGGCTCTTCCTTCCTCTGAAGATTAAAGTCTACAGGTTGCATTTTGGCAACTCTTCTGTGCCTTGCCGGACAGATGTGGTGTGGCAGAGATTTTATTTGGTTACTGCTTCCTCTGAGCCAGTCACAATGTGTGCATCATGAGACGCAGCTGCACATTTTAAGAACTCTGTGTCCTTAAGCACATCATCTGTCCTTTTCTACTTCATAGGTTTTTCATTTGCAAAATGTGGATAATATGTGCCTTACCAAGCTCACAAGTTGTTGAGATCAGAAGTTGAGGATCAAAAGGAATGATGTACCCAAAACGCTTTGTAAACTAAAGATCCCATTTGCTTGGTATTATTGATGCTATTATTATTTACACTTCAGCAGAAGAGTAAAGGTATATATAGAAATATTGGGTCTGGTAGCCTGCCTACTTTTAGACATTTAAGTTGTACGTATCTCTATGGTTTTCCCCTGAACCTACATTAATCTCTTTGTCAGGTTATAACTAAGGCAGTAACTAATGATATTATTTCCTCTAAGTCCCTATATGATCTCCGGGTTGATTATGATCAGTTATACATTAAATAGACACTGCTGCAGAATTTATTGTGGTTGTGTTCTGGCCAACTCTACTTTGAACATATTCCCTAAGTAAGAACAAATCCAGTATTATAAAATTGAAGAAAGCATGGCATCCAAAACTGGTATTGAGGAGTGAAAATATCTTCAAAGGCCATTCCTTGATTGCTTAACATCAAACATCTACTTAGCAATGTCTACTAGTGCAAGAAGCATTCCTGAAGGAAAATTTGTAGTAAAATTACTGGACGTTCAACATTTAAAAGGACGGGATCATGTATTCTGTCATAATGCAAATTATTATTGCTTGAATTGCCCAAACTTTGTTTAAACAAATATATGAGTGGAGTTCAGATGAAGATCTCATGCATTGTTGCTATTTAGGTAGCTATAAGAATATCTGATAGCCAATCAATGAGTCCTTTCAATGGAAGGGAAATTATCTTGTGTGGTATATAAGGCAAAAATATAGTATGTGGTATATTTTAATATAAATCATTAATGTAATTGTGCAAAGAACATATCTGAATATCTTAAACAATTATTTAAATCTTTAATTGGTACATACAATTCCACCTTTTCTGTCCGTGTGTCTTTAACTAGACTATATGCTCCCTGAGGATAAACCCTGACTTATACTTCTCTGAATTTCCCATTGCCTCCAGTACTGTGGTTTACACATAGCATTTGCTTCCAAAATATCTGCTGTTTAATTGGATTCATTTCTTATCGGCTTTTCTTGGGGGCAATTAAGGCACATAAAGTGCCCATAGATAAATGCATCATTATCACTGAGGTGAAAGTTGCGATTCTTAATTTTTTTTTTAAATTATGCATCGGGCCACTTATTTTTCCCATGTGATGCATAAGCTGACTAATTATAGAAGTGAATAGAATAACATGATTCTCTTTTAAAAAGCTCACTTTACGTGCAACATTTTCAGGAATTCAGCTAATATGTCAAGCAGAGTCATTCTGCACTGTGACGGTGATGGCGAGGCTCTGTGGACTACAGCTTTGACGGAAAATATTTTAAACTAAAGCAAGCTACCCATAAAATTACATAAACATAAATATGCACTCTCCCACAAGCACACATTTGCACATCCTCAAACTTAAATTAATGCAAAGAAAAGATATATTCTTTTGTTCTAGTGGAACACAAATGATGAAGACTAATAAATGAATAAATAAAGCACTGGGTAACCAAATCAATGTCTGCTCAATTCTGGTCAAGGAGGTGAAGTGAGGTTTCCCTTTGAGTCAGAGAATGTAGTGGATAAAAAGGACGTGAATAGCTGGGGGGATTTCCTGAGGCCATGGCAGACCAGCTCACACACTGTTAAGAGGCTCATTTTCATGAGACTTTGGGCTGCATTTGTAACACTTGCTCCAGGTCCCCAGGAGCATTAAGTGCCACATCACAGCGCTACGAGAACAGGCCTAAACGTGAGAAGGTACATTACAAGGTGCTTTTTCTTTCAGATCCAAATAGCCAGGAGTTTGTAGGTATTTTCAAAACCGTCTTTTCTCCTTTGTTTTTCTTTCTTCGCCCCCAACCCCCACATGCTCCTTTCAAATAGAACTATGGCAAGGACATTCTGTTTTCAGTAAAAAATCTAAATTCTTGTGCTTTCAAAAAATGACCAACTATAAAACCTGTGGATTAGTACAGTTAATTATTCCCATAGGTAGAACATATTTTATTAAAAAAAAAAAGAAAACCTGGCCTGACTGGTAAGTTTGTTCTAGATTAAGGAATTAGCCACAGTTTGGTAAGTATTTGTTCTCTATTAGGCTTGGTGCATATTAATTGGTACATATTTTAACATTTCACTACTGCATTAAATTATTAACAATTTGAAATGATTAACTGGTACTGCTATGGTTTTTCTGAAACAGTGCCACCCGTTTCTTCCAAGTTTGGTTCAAAACAAAAAGTCTGGAATCTAATTTGTTAAAGAAAACAAACGTGAAGTTCAGAAAAAGGATAGGAATCATTAAAAGAATGAGAGCCAATCTTAAAATTATTAGGGAGAACAAAAGCTCACTTAATCCTCAAAGCCAGTGTAAAAGATAGGCACTGGTTTTGTAGAAGAAGAAGTTGAGGCTCAGAGAGGTTAAGTAACTTCCCAGGGTGCACAGGTGAGAGGTGGCAGAGCTGTGTGTCACACCCCGTCTGTCTTATAAAGCCTGTTCTCTCTTCTTTTACACTCTCCATCCCCAGACATTTAAGGTCTCTGGCTATTCAGGAGTTCCTTTGAGATGTGACATCAGGTTCATGAGGTGAAATAACAATTACAACAATTATAATAATTGTTAAATATATATGTACACGTAGTATCTATTAAGTATATACATGTATATACTTAATATACATATGATTATATGTACTATGTGTAGGTCATATATATGAATACTTAATAAAAACCAATACTTACTACCACTTGCAGTATGCCAGATATTATTCTAAGTACTTTATTATTTATTCTTTAGTACTATTTACTTAGTTCTCATAACATCTTTATAAGTAGAAATTATTATCATCCAGTTTTACAGATGAGAAAAGTAAGACATACTAGTAAGTGGCACAGCCCAAGATACTTTCCATTACCCCCCTCTCTATGGACCTTTTCCTGTCTGTTACCCCCTTGAGAACATACCTGACCTCTTAGGTGATAGTGAGTGGATATTAGAAGGTGGGGGAGCTCAAGTATTAACTAGTTATTAGTTTACTTGCTAGAGAACAAAAAGATACAACTTAGTGGAAAATCCCCATTTGCAGAAGAGAAAATCCCCAAAGCAAGAAACTATGGCCTGGAAAGTAGGGGAGACACTTTAGGTAGGCGGCCTTTCTGGATCGTTAACACATGTACAACCATCAATACATAAACCTAATTTAATTCAATATATATTTAATGAGCACCTGCTATGAGCCACGTACTCTGCTAGGACCTAAGCTCTAGAAAATAGCTACAAAGATAAGTAAGAAGCCATAAACCTAATATTTAGAATATGGGAGAAAATAAACACCACATAAGTAAAACACAGTGCAAAATAAGGCGAAAACGGTAAAGAGTCGCTAACAAAATTCTGTAGGTTCGGTGGCTTGAGGAATATTATTTGATGATGGACACTGAAAAAAGTTACCTGAAGAAGGCAGTGTTTGAGATAGACTTCGGAATATGGGAAAAGTTCCAAAGTTAGAATTCGGAGACAGGTTTTAGGCAAGAGGCACAGCATAAAAGCTCGGGAATAGGAAAGCACAAAGCATACTTAGAGTTGATTTGATTAGCTTCTAAACTACTCAGAGGAGAGCAGTCAGAGTTTGAGATGCTGTGGGTGAAGCATCCAGGTGGAAAAGTCCAGTTGGCGGCTGGACATCCATGTGTGTAGCACCAGGTCTACAGGTCAGGACTAGCTACTCAGGCCTTCAGGGAGGTGATATGAATGTCTGGTTGCAGCTGCATGGGTTCCATGAAAGTGCCCACAGATATCAAGTGAGGGAAGAAAGAAAGGCAAACTTACATTTTGTGGGCAGATGAAGGGAGATAGGGTGAAGAAGCAAGAAGGACCATTCAGATGAACAGGAGAATCATGAAAACTGACGCTATGGAGCCCAAAGGTGAAGAATGCTCTAGAGAAGTGGGGAGAGGTGGTCCAAACAGTCAAATCAGAAACAGTGAAGCTAGCACTGCTGGGAGGAGGAGGCATATGTAAGAGCTGGAGTCTACATCACTGCCCTCATCTTTGAAAAGACCACCTCTTACTCCTTTTCACTCTTTCCCCAAACTCATACAGGCATTCAACCATGAACATAAACAAACATTTTTTTTTTCTGGGAAAAAATTTATGGCACTATTAACTCTGAAGCACTCAAACTATATATGGAAGTTTTATGAGTAAAGTCCAAATTTTATTGTGTGAGTTTTAATTAAGAGATGACTGACTTTTTTGATGCACAGGTCAACTATTTCTTTGTGGGAGTGCAAATTTATTCATGTTTTATTCAACAAAGACTTCTGGAGCCTTTCCTACCTGCCAGGCATTGCGCTAAGTGCCCGGATCAGAAGAATGTCTGTAAATGCTTAGATGGCCTTTACCTGTGAGCTTTGCTTCCTACAGTTGGCACAAAGTTGATGCTTTTGTGATGATGAGTTTCAGTTCCAGCCCCTAAGAGTTTTTGTGCACATATTATTAAGTGCATATTTATATGTAATTTTTCTGTTCCAAGATGCTTTTAACAAGTTTTGAATAATTTTTGGTATCAGCAAAAGGTGTTTAGAAGAACAAACCAACTCCAGGCCAACATAGGAACTGGTTCTCTGGCTTTGCCATGGTGGTAGTCTATTATGTGGGCAAGCGAGAATGCTTTCACAGGTATTTAAAACAACTATGGAAATCTTATTCTTGACTGTATCCTCTAAAGAATAAAGGCCAGAAGAATAATCGGCTTTAGATAGGGAACTGAAAAATAGCTTCAGGATATATTCCAACTGTTGGGTCAAAATGGAGTAAGGAAGCCATATGGAAGGGGATCTACAAAAGCTACCCTTGGGGCTTATTTATTAACTTATTTGTATATATTTTTTGTATATGTATATATTTTTCTAATACTTTCCTGAGACATCACTTTAACCTGTCTCCTATCCATATAAATATTTTTTCTCCTACCAAATAGGAATCTTACTGTGTACATTGTTTTGCAACCTGTATTCTTTCAAGACATATATATATTATTATTTTTTGGTGAGGAAGATTGGCCCTGAGCTAACATCCGTGCCAATCTTCCTCTATTTTGTATGTGGGCTGCCTCCACAGCATGGCTTGATGAGCGGTGTGTAGGTCCACGTCCAGGATCCAAACCTGCGAATCCTAGGCTGCTGAAGCAGAGCGTGCAAACTTAACCACTATGGCCCTGGGCTGGCTCCTCAGGACATATATTTTTAAGTCCTGCATAGTATTCCACTCAATGGATATATCGACATGCATTTAAGCAATCTCCTATTTTTCAACATTTTGTATTCCAATTTTTCTCATTTTCAATAATGCTATGGTGAGCACCACTGTGCATAGCCTTTGCAATGCTATTATTTATTGAAAAGAAATTTTTGGAAGCTTTAAAACTTAATACCACAAGCAAAGAAAGCAAGTAAGCCTAATATATCAACCACAAAGAAAAAAAGAAAAGTCAAATGCCTCTAGCAGCCAGCATGGTAGAGCATATGAGTGAAGTGGGGGTGTGTGGCACAAACTATGGGGTGATAGGGACATTGTCAAACTGGAGAGGACATGGCTTGTCTGAAGGGAGCAGCCACTATTCAGTTCCAGATATTGGTGGCATGTAAGAAAAGAGGCCTAAGATTGCCAGATCTCCAAATTTCCAAGAGAAGCTGGAAAAATCTGGTTTTTCAGTGAGATTTCTTGATCTTTAAAGGTTGGCTCAAACTGTCAAATTATTTTAAAATACTCTACGGACCAAAAAAAAATTCTACGGGCCAGTTAGATGCAGCTCACAGGCCATTGGTTTGTAACCTTCAAATTAAAGAAGGGGAAACATGGTGCTTGCAAATATATTTCTAGGTAGGGAGTTAAGCAAATAAAGTTTTGCTTCAAGTTTTTCCTGTAACAAGGGATGCGATGTGGAGAAACCGAACCTCAATACGCAAATCTTGGAAGATGGGTAAATACTGCCCCCCGTTTAATCACCCACAAAAGATTAAGTAGAAGAAGCTTCTAAAATGTTTCGAACTTCTCAAAGAAACATGCTTTAATTATATAGAACTTTAACCCAGCGCTCTGTATGATGACATCTAATGATAATTTCCCTTCATTTTCCATCTGAACAAACGTTTCCCATTCGCATCCACCTGCACTACATCCTTTCGTGAAGAGGAGGTGGTATTTGGCTATGCTCTGGTTCTGATGCACGAGAAATCAGCCCAAGCCCAACATTTCTGTTCTTAACAGATTTTGGTTTTTAAGTCTGTAGAACACAATGTTTCCCTGGGCTGAGTTCTAGCATGCCAAGTTTTGGCTGGCCACAGACTTTGACATCTGAGTGAAAAATCTTTCAACAATGGCATTTAAACTGAAGAATCAACAGACCTTTAATTATAACACTGCTTGTAATCCCCCCCCTCCTTTATCATGATGTTCAAATTGCCTCAAATCACTAACTGCGCGGACGGCGTGTTATTTCATTTGCCATTGGAAATATTGTAATTTGGAAACTTGGTGACTTGAGATTGTGTATTAATTTTTGAAAATTCAGTATTACTTTATTCACCATAAATTAAAGAGGCATATGGAACGAAGGTCAAAATTACTGATTCATTAGAAATAAGAAACAAACAATGCTCAGCATACAATTTCTCAACTTATCTAAAATGTTCAAGATTTATTTAGACAAGAGTAATATTTCTATTTGGAAATTCGCATTAAATATATCGAAATATGGAGTCTCTTTTTTGTGAGGTTTCACTAAGTGCCTCCGTATTTCTCTATAAAATATTAAGTGATCATTTTTTATGGCTTTTTCTATGACACAGCCTCAGATTATCTTATGTTTCCCTTATATAATAACGAGAGACACTTCTATACTGCTAAAGTACATTAGGAATCCTTTGAAAACCTGCTTTTTAGAAATTAATGTTGAAAATGTACTTAGTTTATAACTAACCTATCTGGAAAGACTTATTGGACAAATTGGGGTTAAAGATGTAAATGAGCAAAATGTTTATTTTCGCGTTCTATAGTAGCTAGATAGTTTTCTGTTTGTTTTTAAATAGAGAGCTTGGTTACATGGAAGGTGGGCATATTTTGAGTCCCTTTCCATCCTGAAGAGAAACCCAGCTCTAGATTTCCAGGAAATGTATTTAGTTAGACCAAACAATATGCCAGTATTTTATACCTAATTTCTAATCTTCATAATACGTCTGCAAGATGGGTATCCTTAATCTTGGTCCAATTATTTGATTTATCTGAGCCTCAGTTTCCTTATCAGTAACAGATTAATGATGGGGGCTGTGGAGTCTTTTGTCCACGGATTTAAGTGGTAGAGTTTGGATGCAGTCTCAGATCTGACTTCAAAGCCTCTGCTTGCCCTTTTGGGGGGAGAAAAAGACCTCCCTGAAATGTAGACAACTTTTCCCTGTGTAATCCGCCTAGCTTTCTTAATACAATGGGTTATCAGAGAGGTCACGTTCTTAATTACTTTTAGCACTACCTTGTGACTCTGAAATTCATCTTCATCCAGAGTGTAAAATTCACGTTCTAAGAATAGGTACAGAAGCCATAAGTCTCTGATTTCCTGGACAGAACTTGGTTTCAAATCTTGCCTTTTATTATCCCCACAAATATGCCTGTATGTATAAAATTATGTCCTGTCTTTGTTCAAAAAATATGGTCTCTATCATTATTTACTTTGTGTGTGAACTGCAGGTGAAAAGATCAGTCCAGGAGACTAATTCTGACCAGCACAGAATTAGACTCAAGAATTAGATCCTCCAAGGTGGAAGCAGTACAGGGAATCCAAATCAAAGTCATTAATGGGAGTGGGGATAATAAACAATATTAATAATAGTAACTACACGTATTGAACTCTCAAAAAAATGTTCCTGATACACTTTATATATCATATTTAATCCTTACAATGTGCCCATTTTACAGATGAGGAAACAGAGGCTTGGAAATGATAAATAACTTGCCTATGTTCACATGCCGAGTAAGGGGCATCCGACTTCAGTGCTTATGCTTCACTGATTTCACTAAACTATCTCCAGGAGCAGGGGAACAAAATCTAAAGCAGTAGATTTAAGGAGCAGTTATAAGATTATAAATAGAAGATGGAACCAAGGATCAGGATTTGGAGTGGGAACAGGTTAGGAACTAAGGTGGCAGGTCCAGCATGGTGGGGGCCACAGGTGTCTGACACACAGGGGTGTTATGCTACATTAAAAGTATAGCAATGTGCAGAGCTGAGAGGGAGAGAGACAGAGAATATGTGGGGGGTGGTAGATAGATAAATCGCAGCTTGGCTAATTTCCTATGTTACTCTTTTACAAATGTATATAAAGCTTTGTGAGTTTGTGGACAGGGTCAAAGAGATGTGTCTGAGAGCTCTACTCAAAAACATGTCTCTTCACTTGTCACTAACTGGAGGGGAAAAAAAAAAAACAGTTGTCTAACAAGCTTCTTTTTTAAAATACAAATTTCTCCAAGATGGTTAAACCTCATTCACACCTTGGAGTAAATCACTTGAATGAGGTTACCAGACCACCTGAGTGTACTTCAAGTCAAGAAGCTGCAGTTTGGGGAAAGGGAGTGGATCAACGGGGAGCTGAAGAGTGGAAGAAGGGTGATGGGTGGTAATACAAATAAAGGTGAGAGAAGGATTCCCCTAGGGGAGCGGGAGGGACCCAAATATAATTTTGTGAAAATACTGTGAAGATCTATATAAATGTAAAGTACTAGCATCATCATTATCATTAGTTCTACTCTGCACTTGTGTCTAGAATTTTGGTAGTAGCCACTGTGCAATCAAGATCACAAGTGGTTGCTAATTTCTGATGTAAATACTGAGCAGAATGCCCTTCTTATAGAAGCTCCTCAATAAATACTTGTTGAGCAAATGGGATGTCAAAGTTAGCTTAGAAGTTGGAAACTTTCAGATTTCCCAAATTCCAACTTGTTTTTCCAGTCTGGGTTAATTCAGCCCAACCTGTCAAGTTCAGTAAACTGTTTCCTCAATGAGAGGAAGGGAGAAAGAATATGGAAAGTGAAGAAAGAATTGATACCTCAGGGCTCTCCTTCTTCCCACCCATGTGGCCCAGCACAGCATGCTCTAGATTCTGCGGGGCCTTCAGAATGTATCTCCTATGAATGCTGAGGCAATGCTGTAATAACGGAGCTACGTAAAAGTTAAATTATAAAATGTATGATGAAAATGAACAAAGGGGTATCTTAAAGACAAGCCCATTAAACAAAATGCTTATTGGCCCCCATTGGAATCTCAATCGGCTCTTTTATTCCACTCTAGACCTGTGCTGGGTCTGTGCTATGGTGTGAAAGTTGATGTCCCCCCAAATTCACATCTTAGAATCCTAATGCCCAATGTGATGGTGTTAGGAGGTGGGACCTTTGGGAGGTGATTAGGTCATGAGGGTGGAGGCTTCACAAATGGGATTGGTGGTCTTCTAAAAGTGGTCCCACAGAGCTCCCCAGCCCCTTCTGCCATGTGAGGATACAAGGAGAAGTCCAGACGCAGAAGAGGGCCCTCGCCCGACCATGCTGCCACCCTGATCTCAGACTTTCATCCTCCATGACTGCGAGAAATAAATTTGTGTTGTTTATAAGCCACCCAGTCTGTGGTATTTTGTTATAGCAGCCTGGATGGACTAAGACAGTCAGTGCAGGCATTTCTGAAATGCTTATATGTACAATGAGACATGTACAACCAAAGGCAGCGCAAGGACCACACGCCTCAACAAGCACAGCTGGGGCATTAAAATCAACCGTAGAGCACAGGCATGGGTGAATTATGGGTACGTGGATAGTCCCCGGATGTGGCCAGAGAAGCGCGTGCTGTATGTGTGCACAGTCTCGTTCTCCCTGGTGTCCTTCCTCTTCCATCTTCCCCCCACACATACCTTTCACATTCTATAACATCACGGGAGACCTCCAAATTATAGTGCTTTTCAAATACACTTTATATCTTACTCCTAACTTAAAGGGGAGAGGGGGAGTATTTTGTTATATATGAACTGAATTGGACAGTAAATTTTTTATTTTGGATATATTCTCTTATTTGTGAGTTGCGGCAAAAAAAGGCACATTTTGTCTAAATATTGATAACACTTTAGAATGTAAGAGCCAGAATGTCTAGCCCAGTGGTTACCAACCCAGGCTGCATATCAGAATCACCTAGGGAGGTTTAAAAAATACAGATTCCTGAGCCTTGGCCCCCTCCCCTCCCTTCTCCAAGTGATTCTGATATAACGTCAGTTTTGGCTGCTTGCAGCCAGTTATGGGGACCAAGGATCTTAATCAGTCTCTTCATTTGACTGATGAGGGATCTGAAACTCAGAGAGGTATAGTGACTTCTCTAAGATCATACAGGAATATATTATATGTGAAGATAAAGGCTGTGGATAATGTGAAATTGACCTATCAGTATATTCCACATTACTGCATTGCTTTAGAATACATTTTGTATGTTTCCATATGTAAAGCAATAGTTCACTCCTCTGCAAGCCACTTACGTGGCATTCCACATACAACCAGTTAAGAGCAGAAAGAAAGTGCGAGACCTGCAAGCAGCCAAAACTGGCATCAGGTCAAAACTGGCAATCCCGAAGTCTCTCTGATATGCTACGCCTCTTGCCTCTTTGTCTTTGTCTTGGAGACAGAGACAACTCAAAATCTTCATCTCCAAGCCTGGCCTGTCTGCGGCAATGTAGTCTCATGTCTCCAAAAGCCCAGTGGACCAGTCAGCACCTTCACTCAGTGTGTTCAAAATTAAACCCGTGCTTTCCCCTCCCAAACCTGCTCCTGCCCTGTTGCCCTCTGCCTGTGTTTATGGCCCCACTCAGGCTCAAAATCTTAGCGATGCCTTTGGTGCCTTCCTCTCCCTTGCTCCCCAAATATAACGGATTAATTCTCCTTCTGCCAAGTCTTATAAATCAGCTCCCTGGCTCCGGTGGTTCCCTCTGCCCCTGCCCTACTTAGGGCCCTCGCGGCCTCTTCCTGGACTATTGTGGTCGTCTTCTACCTGATCTGTGCCCTCTGGCCTCTCCCTACTCCAATCCATTTCACTGATTGTTGCCAGATTAATCTTTCTTAGGCACAGCTCTGATTATGTTACTCTCTTACTAAAAACTTTCAATAGCTCCCCATTGTCTACTGAATAAAGTCCAAATTCCTCGGCCTGGTAATCAGGCCCTTTCACTTTCTGGCCCCAATCTTCCTTACCACTTTATTTCCCACCACTCGCCTTGACACGCTCCACGCTCTAGTTAAACTCAACGACTTCTTTGCAAAGTCTCTACTCTTTGATTCTTCGGAGCTTCGCTGATGGTTTCAGAAATGTTCTTTTTTCTATCTCTGTGTGCTCAAGTCCTCCTTGCCTTTCAAGGCCCAATCCAGTGTCACCTCTTCTGGTAAAGCCCCCAGTTAGCTCTCCTTTGAACTCTAATAAACCTTTACATGCACTACCATCATAGAGTGTATCACTTTTTACTGTGGATTCTAGCAAGGTAGGCACATGTCTCAGCTCTGCTGCTAGATTAAAGCTTTTTTGAGGGCAGGACTGGTGTCTTGTTTACCTGTGTATCCTCTCCAGTGCTGAGTACACAGTACACTGCTCACAAACATTTGTCAAGTGAATGATGGACTTTGTATGTGACCTAAACAATGTTGGTCATTTGTTTTCCTAGTCCAAAACAGATTAGAAGTAGTGCATTAGAGAAGGAATGAGGATCTTAGAGGCTTGCACAACAAGAAGTAACTTGATAGCTAAAGAAGATAAATAAAACCTATAAAAAGAAGACATGAGAACTAAAAATATTATAGAAGTCTAGGGGTAATTAAGCACAGAAGCAAATAATCTTATAGCCTAAGGACGAAATGGTTAATGCCACATGGAACTGCTTGGAAACCACAAAACAATATTCAAATATACAGTATTATTTTTATACTTCCACATCCCCATTGGCATCAGTAGAAACACAGCACAATTGCTGTTTAAGAGGATGACCTGAGCCATTTAGAAAAGTTTGGATTATGGTAAGTATATTCAAAGACAGATGGATATGCATATAAATTTAAGACACTGTACATCAAAACTTAATAAAATAAAAAAATATATTTTGATAATTAAGAGGAGATAAACTTCTAGTATGTGGGATATTCTGTTACATAAGCTGATTTCCATAGTGAAATCAGATAAACTCTCTTTACACAGGAGTACACATATATATTTTTCTGAATATTAGGGAAATAATTTTTGTATCATTAAAAATAAAATAGTCTCATGATATACAATTTAGGAAATGTAGGAAAATAGTAAGACAAAAAATTTAAAAAAATCTTAGATTTCCAAGATCCAAAATCTATTATTTAAAAAAAATAGTTGTGATTATACAATATGTATAATTATGTATGCTGCCTTTTAATTAATACAGAGCATAGAAAGTCCAGGTTATTATAAGCTCTTCATAAACATTTTAATAGCTCAAATAGTCTGTCTAGTGGATATGTCATAATACACTTAACCAGTCCTCTAGAGTTGAACACATAGCTTGTTTCCAGTTTTATAATAGAGAAATGTCTAACAAGATTTGACATGAGCTGATAATCAGTGAAGCTGAGTGAGGAACTCATGAGGGTTCACTATGACATTCTTTCTATTTTTGTATACGTTTTTGAAATGTCTACAATGAAAAGGTAAAAAAATATATTTATCTATGATAAACATCCTGTGTACAATGGTTTCTGTTTATTTGTAACTATTTTCTTAGAGTTTAGTACTAGCTGCCTGGTTCAAAGTCTGACTCCATTATTAGCTGGTTAGGTAACTGTGGGCAAGCTGCTGATGCCTTCTCAGCTCCAGCTCCCTCATCTGAAAAACGAGTATAATAATGGTAAGTTAGAAAGCTGTTGTAAGGATCATATGAGATGATGTGCATCACATGCCTTCCACAGTGCCTGGCACACTATAAGTGGGTAATAATTACCACCTTGAGAAAACAAAATGCTGGTTGCATAATTATGGATAATGTTGTTATAAAAAATCATCACATATAAACTGAGAGACATGCCAGAAACAACACACTGAAGTGTTATCTCCATCTCCAGGTGAGGCACTTATTCCAAAGACATTGCCAGTGCCAAAATAATTTAGATTAATAATTACCACTATGGAGTATTTTCTATGTGGCTGATACTGGGCTACAGGCTTCACATGTATTATCTCATTTAATCTTCAAAAGAGTTCTCCAAAGCAATTACTATTACTATTCTTATTTTATAGCTAAGGAAATTGAGGCTTAAAGATTAATTAACTTGTCCCAAAGGACACAGGAAAAGGCAGGGCCTGTTGTCAAACACAGCTCTGAACCCCTAGAATTCCTCCCTGAGCTATTGGAAATGGCCCTTGGACCTTGAGCTCCTGTGCACAGACCTCAGTGTTTCTCATCTTTATCCTTCAGTGGCCAGATGTGAATTTTGGACAAAATTTTGGCCCAATTTTGGAAGTTTAACTGGACCTCTGATTGGACCATATTTTTGTTTCCTTTCACTTTAATCAGTATTATTTATTTAAAAAACTTTATTCTAGAAAATAATTTTAGAGAAGAAGCAGTTCTCCATAAAATAAGCTGTTCTTTAAAAATGCGTATCTCATGGTCCAAAAACATTAATATCCTTCTTGGTTTTGAACAATGATTTCCCATTGGTTTGAATATCTTATGTTCACTGCAAAATAATTCATTATCAAAAACACGCACAAATACATGCTCCTCAGAAAACCTTTAAAGCGGTCCATATTTACATAGATCCCTTTAAATATGTAACCTGTACATGTGTGTGCATATGTGTGTATGTGTGAGTACGACACAGACAGCGAAAGTCTGAATTTGGAAAATGCTGCGGAAGTCTGAAAAAAGTGGTTTTCTACAAACATGATGAAAAATTAAGTCGCAGAAGGACATAAAAAAAAAATAGTCCGATGGCAAATTAAGTTTTTCATTCTGGGTCTGGGGAGGCTACTCCTGTGCAACATACTCTAGACAAGAAACAGCAGAGGAGGCGCTGCCACTCCTCTGCCGCAGACAGCACACTTATGCATCTGTATTATAAAAAACGTGCCTGCTCTAGCAGGCTCACAGTACCGAGCAAAGTGCTACAGTTACAGCGGGGAATGAGTCTTCCAGGGCTGGCTCTGTTTACTGGTTGCTTTTTACTGGGCTGTTCCTCCCCGGGGGGCCGCCGTGGGGTGTTTTTTGTGGGGTGGGAGTTTGAAAGAGGGAGTTTTTGTGAGTTCTATTTTGGATTTTGGTGAACAGGAAAGCAGGGAATTTGCCAGCCTGTTACTCAGTTATACTGAAACATGATGCAAACTGCCTCAATTTGGAGCACAGAAGGTGCTGAAAAAATTTTCTGAGGAGGTCTTGAAATATCTAAGCCTGTCTTCAAGGAAGGACTTGTTTCTCTCAAAAATTACCCTGTAAATAATAGAAGTATGGTGGTGTTGTCTCTTCTCCCATCTCTGGACCCTAAGTCACCCCTCAAAGTACCACACTCTAAAGGTAGCCACTATGACACTAAAATATTACTTTGTGTTCTTTATTTCCAAGAGAGTATTGAGAGGAGCATGCTTGAGTGTGTGCCTTAACAAAGTCACTTCTACATGGGTACACTGTTAGGAGCATGGGCTACCAATGCTGGAACAGGTTGTATTTCCATATTTGTATTGTCCAGTCTTATTTTCTTTTTTCCTATTTCCTGAATATGCCTGAGCATATGTGTCCAGTATAAACATCCAATTGTATGGCCATGTCTGTGTGTGTTTCCAATTCCATACTATCTTGAAAATGGTTCAGCTTTCTAGAAACACAGCCACGTAATTTGTTTTGATTTGAAAAGCTGTTCAGCAAATGCATGCAGGTCATGATGGCAGGTAACAGACCATTTACTGAAGGGCTGAAACAAATAGAAAACAAAGTCTGGGGCTCCATCACAGAGCAGTGCTTCCCTTGTGAGGTCCTCTTGGCTAAGTAAGGACTGAGTGAGACAATAGTAAAACGAACACCTGTAGGCTTTTCAAGTAGTAACCGCCAGTTCAGTGTTAGCAGCGTGTCTAGACCATGATGGTACGATGATGTCCTCAACCTTTGCTTTCAGACACTGGACCACTGCTTAAGTAGCCTTTATCATTTCCCCCAATTTTTGTTGAAGATGCCCTTGAAATTAGATCACATTTGTTCCCAACAAAGCATATGCATATTGTAGTATCACTCTAAAACCAACGATTGGTTTTAGCTCTATGAAGAAAAAAAATTCCAACAACCTTTCATGCTGAGATTTCTCATGCTAGTTCTCAGCACAGAAGCGATTTTTTTTTTTAAGTTGCATAAAGCCTAGCAAGGTTTAAGTTTTCCCAGCAAGGAGAAAGTGTTTTTCAGCTGTTAAATTTTTCAGATGCTTTTTTTGAATTTGGATAAAACTCAAAAACATGTTTGTTTTAAAATGTAAACCTTTTTATGTACAGAGGTTTGCATATAGAGAAATGCTATAACTATGTTTAAAGGTACTTGCTTTCGAAATAAGGAAGTCATAGGCATTTAAATATAACAAACTGCACACTGCTTTATGAACATCTCATTAGGCATGAACATAAATAAGATGTTCTGGAGGACCACTGATGCACATGTTTGCTGACAGGATGACTTATGACACTGCTAGTGGACATATTTCAGTGTGAGGGCAAAGGGTGGCCAGGTTTGAACTGAAGAGCATCCTTATAGTCAGAGAGTACGCTTTCGAAAGGCCTTTTACTCCAGTTACATGATACTTCTTGGCTCTAAGCTTACTTGATTCCTCAGCTTGTTGACTGGGACAAAGTTGATACACATATGGTATTTCAAGCACAAAAATGATGAGGACACACATTGAGGTATCAGCAGAGAGGCAGAGATGAGGGTAAATCATCAGAAGGCCTGCTGCCTGCCATTTGTAATGGCCTAGTCACTCTTTAATTTTAAGCAAATTGTAGCTATGCTGAATAGGAGAAGATATTATCTTGATGTACCCAATTTTTTATTTTGGTTTTAAACATTTTTATTCACAACTCACAATAAAAAGCATGTTTTACATTGTGATGCAGTGATTTTTTACATACATACATGGAGATATATACACACACACACACACACACACATACATGGATATATATATATATATATATATATACACACACATCTTCTTTAAATAAGGATGTATGTATGTATATGTATATATATACACACACACATATATGTATGTATGTGTGTGAGTGTGTTCCAGAGGCAGAAAGTAACTGATCTACCCAAATATTAAACCTTAAGAATCTTCATAATTCTATTGAGTATTTTATTGTTTGGAAAGTTGAAGATCAATGTCTAGAAATTCAGCACACTTCAAACTTCTAACCAAGGACTTTCCAAAATTAAGAAAAGTACCAGATCTTCTGGTTTAGTCTTTGAAATGCCAACTACGTTCATTCTTTCCTTTATTTGTTCATAATTTATTAATTTATTCATTCTCCAAACATTTATTGACAGCCTCCTATATGCCTTACACTATATACCTGTAACATATTTCTAGACCAGTTACTTTACAGTTGCTTTAGGATTCACGGCAGGGTTTGTCAGATGGTTCTTGAAAAGGAGAACCTTTCAGAGTAAAATAACTTGTTCATAGTGTTTCCTATTAAGCAAACAAGAGCCCTGATAGCATCTCTTCTAACCTCTTATTACGGTTCTAGTATAAAATAGTGTCTGTTTTTATGTACTTTTCATATGTAACCTTAATTAAAAATGTTGAGTGCAACCATGAGATTTTAATGTCCGAGTATTTGAAAACAATTTTCCCATAACAAGGTCTTCCTCACATCTTGCCTAATACATAGAGAATATTTACACACATTTTCTCATGCTACAGATATGCAGAAAACTAACCATTACCTGCTTTTTAGTGATTTTGAAAATAAATGAGTTAAAGCATGTTAAGTTCTAAGAAGTAAACACACAGATCACACTAGTATGATGAGAGACAGTGTGTCTTGTCTGCTTCCCTCTTGATAAGGACAGTATATGTACAGTAAGAGGACAGGTTCTAAATACTTATTACTAGACCTTCTTTAGGTGGGTAGGTCCTTCTATTCCAGTAGAAAGTGTTATATAAGTATATGGCTACAGCCCAATTCAATTATTTACATGGCTTTTCCAGAAAATAGTTAACACTGTAGACCAGAGACTTAGAAAATGCAGAAGAGTGCATAATATACAAGTGGATGAGACATCAGTCTCTCTTCTTATGATGTAGGTCATGGTTCAAGGTCATGAAATTAATAGTAGGGGTTGCTACTTTTTAAGAGTGAAATGCTTTGAGGCTTTTAAGAGAATTTTCAATGAATTAACTTTTTATTTTGGGAATTATGATTTAGGCATTATTAAAGTATTACAATTGGACATTGTTTCATAAACATAATTATAGGCCACTTTTTCAAAAGACCTTTTTACTAACAGTTTTTTATGGGTAGTTGGTTGCCTAAAGTTATTCCATCTTCCAAAGTCTCTCCCTCTCTGCACAAATGACAAATTGGCACACGCACATTGGCGCAGGGAAAAAAGTAACTGCTAAGGTCACATAAGTAGGGACATGGCAGGCTTCAAGCACCAGAGGCCAAAGGTGCTGGAAACATGGGCAGACGGCTTAAAATGGTCCCTTCTTAGGTTTGTGCATTGTTTCTATATGGAAAATTACATTTCTCTGAGAGTATATGTGTAAATATGCATCTGCTAGTGTTTTGGCAACTCTAAGTTACCTAAATTAGTTTTGATCAACACTGTCGGATTTTTAAACCCACCAACGTAATAAAAGCAAGTTTAAAAAAACACAAACAAACCCTACAGTACATTGTGTGCTCTGCTGTTCCAAGCCTCAGCTTCAAGACAAAAGGAGAGCGAGACTTTGTCATTCTCTAGCTGTTAATAATCAAAAGAAGATCTGCCAGACAAGCTCTTCGAGGGCTCTGTCTGTCTGGACCAGGTATATACTGCAATACACAAAGGGCTTTGCAGGGGGAGAAAATGAGTGTTCATGGACAATGATGCAGCTTTCTTAATTAAGATTTTCATTACTGATACATACATTAAGTTCTGCAGCTGCAAGAGCCAAAGCACTGTCATGTGCAGGTAGATGTCCCTGATTCCATCTTCAGGCAGTAAAGCTAAAACATATTACATGTGCACCCAGCAAACATTGTGGGAGCCAGGAGAGCTCCAGAAATATTTCTGTTGGAATGCAGAGAGGCCCCATTAAGAGCAAATTTGTAATGCATCTAATAGTCAGGGAAAAGCCCGTACCAATAGCCCGTGCATGCACGTATGTGTGTGCAGGCGTTCCTGTAAGGGGTGCTTTGAGGTCCTGAGCCACAGACAAAGGTAGCTGTAGCTGACCTAGAAGTAATCTCTATATAAATACATCAACAGCTCAGGCCTTAAAAGGAACTTTGATCTTTAAGTTTTCCAATGCCTATTGTTGAGAAAGGAAATAAGTAGCTGATTTGGGGTAGCTTTTGGAAGATGGTAAAGACTCATGTCCAGAGCTGGCACTGAATCTGTCCCTCTGGGTCACTCAGTCTATTTTCCCTGGATCCTCAGGCTGGTCCACAAGGCGGTGTGGTCTGCCAAGGGGTGTACTGTTCCCATGAAATTATCTGACTGTGGTATGGGGAAATCTTTCTTCTTAGATCAAGTTATTTTTACAAAAAGATTTTTTGCTAAGAGACGAGAAGAAACTAAAACCCTAGAAATGGATGAATATCTACAGTGCGTGTTTTTAATTCCATCTTAACTAAAGCCTGACTCATTTTAGGGTGGCTGGTGCTGTTAATGTACACACAGCTCTCCACTGTTTTCCTGGCTTCTAGTTGCATCCCCTCCTGTTTCAAAGTCTGCCTCCATTTGAGGGGCTACCCATAGAGCTCCTGTCTCTTCTCTGATGAAGGCCTCCATCTCTTGGTCACAGCTAGAGTGGAGACGAGTGTTACATGCTGCGCTTCACGAAAGATCATTTTTTCACACCAGCCAAACATTATACATTTATTTCTTATCAGATGAAAGTATTTATCTGGAATTTAAACGTAATCCTCCATTTTCTAAGAAGGAATAAATCAGAATCCAACACCAAAATGGCTCAAAAGGAATTCTTCTAAGTGTTTCGGCTATAGTTCTTTGTTGTTTGGGTAAAAGGGAAAAATTCCAAATAATTAGTGGCCAATAAGATTTCTCCTGCATTCCTGCACCAGAATTCAGAACTCTGAAGGAGTTTTCTGGATGTTAGTGCACATTTCTGAAACTCTTTTCCTAGGTATATCAGAGAGTTAGGGTGGAGTGGTGAACAACAGCCTGCTGTGAGGTGGCTGGCCTCTGTCCCTATTCTAGATGAGTGATGCTGATGATTGGTGGTGATAAGATGATGAAGAAATTGATTCTTTATAAGTAAATGGATAAATAGTATATAGACACCCTGTCAACAGATACTTCATGCATTTTGGGAAAAGTAAACAGTGTTAAGATTCTTCTTAACCTTTACTGAAAAGTACTGTTATAAAACAGGTAGAGGAGTACATGGAACCTATTGGTGAAGAACCAATGTAGTGGACATTATTCAAGCATGGTGATGATGGGAAAAAGCAGGGGAAAAAATCCCAGAAAATGATTCTAACTGGAGATTTCCTATTACTTCTCTTATGCATCCTTGACTAGCTTGTAAGGACCAGACCGAGGGACATTGTTAAAGGATTTAGGTGTCCCTTTTACTCAAATTCTGTCATGAGACACATGCTTCTCTCACCCAAAATATAGGGTTAATTTAAAATTAGAGGTGATCATTATGCCCCATGTACCAAAAAGCCTAGAAATGTACAAGGAGGAATTAAAAGTGGAATCCATTTTAGTATAGCAAAATGGGAGAGGTAAGGTGGTCTGTCCTAAGTAAATATCTGGAAATGATTCTCTGGGATAAGGTAGGTATGCCTGATTTGTCTTCAATAACCTCGCACTAGGAGGAATGGGGAACAACAAAGAGACCAGAGAAAGAGTGCATAAAAGAAGAATCTAATGAAAGAAAAAAATCTTAATTTTGTCACTGCAAAGACTTCTTATACAAGACGCCTCTGCAAGTGCCCTAGCAGAAAGACTCTCTGAATAAGTAGGTTGTGTATGTACTATATATATAGGTATACCACATATATACACCCTCCCCAGCTTTGAACAGACAACCATGTTTGGGGAAGAAAAGAAAAGAGTGAGAAGGAACATGAGGAACACTCATACTGTTAATTAATAACACTCAACGTTAATCATCAACACTGTGTCCCCATTTGGCCTCCGAGTATAAGCTATGTTACAGAGGCAGGTGTATAATATGTGAAGTTTTCTAAAAGCATCATTAAGAAAGCCAGACATTCAGCACTCTGAGCCCTGGGTCACTGACCTGGCCGCCTGGCCTCTGCCAGCACCAGGGTACCCACATCCTCACACCTCCTGGGGAGTTGGACTGCTCAGGTGGAAAACAAGCCATTTACTAGGTCTGGTTCCTACAATTCTCCTTAGCTTGTGGTTGGCCTAAAGGGACCTCCATACAATCTTTAACGTGTTTTACCTCTCTTCTGCTTCCTTTCTGGACACTAAGGATTAAAGGCACACACGACTATGTTGTACAGTTTTCTACCAAAGAGGGAGAAAGATTGCCCCAGAGCAGATGCCATCCCTTATCATCTGCGAATAAACCTCTCATGCTGAAGGAATGCTCCAGTTACCACTCAGAACAGCTTTGCACAACTCCTGCCCCTCTGAAAGACTCGGGGACCTCACTCCGAGAACCCAGACGCTCCCTACCCCAAAACACAGGGAAGACGGGCTGTCACAGTCTGTACTGTGGAGGCAGGAGCTGCTGCTGTCAGTGTGGCATTTCTGCCTCTCTGGCGTCT
Source organism: Ceratotherium simum simum (assembly GCF_057802395.1). Lineage (NCBI taxonomy): Eukaryota > Metazoa > Chordata > Mammalia > Perissodactyla > Rhinocerotidae > Ceratotherium > Ceratotherium simum. The sequence goes on from NC_141914.1 coordinate 16,803,018, forward strand.
TTCACTTTCCCTGAAGTTGCAGAAAAATATTCCATTTCATTAAGTATGTAGTAATACACATGGGAGTCAGAGAGAGAGAGAGGGGAAGGTGGAGGACACTGATGACATGGCCTCTAGCACTTTATTTATGAGAACATCCAGAAATCTCTATCTACATCTGGTAGAAGAATAGTGTCAATTCTGCCCTGGAGACATGGATCAGGCAATGTTGCCAGTGTGTATTTTTCCCTTCCCAATAATTTACTGATTCTGGAGTCTGATGGCAGAGCTCAGAGGAACATTTTTACATTCACGTGAGTGAACAATTAGCCTGCCTCTTTGGGGGATGGTGATGCCAAATAAACATAAATATATGTAACCAGGGGAAGTACTAACCATCCCCGACCCAGAAACTCCGCAGGTCCCCTGACATGTGTTTTGTGCTCCTCAACATTCCCCGGGAGGGCAAGAAGGGTGGGTGTTGCGCTCGAGGCGACCTCGCTGAACTTCAGGGAGCACTGCCTTTTCAGTAAGAATGAGACTAAACAACTAAACACGTGTTAGACTGCTCCTTTGCCCTTCCAAATTTTTAGTGTGTCATTCACCTTTTCATTGTTGATTTATAACCACTCTTCAAATATTAGGGATATGTCACAAATTATTTCCCAGTTAAAAAAATATTTTCTATCATAGTGATTTTTATTTTCATGTAATAAAATTTAATATATTTTTCTTAAGTTTTCTGACTTTGGTTTTATGCTTGGAAAAAGCATCTTACACCCTCAATATGAAAATATTCACTTATGTGCAAAAATTACAAAAACTGACAATTACAAAATTAGTGAAGATGCACAGAAACGGGTACTCTTTTTCTTTGTTGGTGGAGGTATAATTTGATATACCTTTACTGGAGGTCAGTTTAGCAATAGAGAAATTTTATTTTGGCAGTTCCACTGCTAGAAATTTACCCTAAGGAGATAATCGGGCCAAAGCATTTAAAAAATGCATATGTGAATAAAGACAGTTATTGTAGCATTGTTTGATTAGAAAAAAATTCCAAATATCCTAAATGTGATTTAGGATCAATAAGTGATTGAGTCAATAAATTATCCATACACTGGAGTAAAATGTAGCTGTCAAAAAGAGACTGTAGATCTATATTTATTAAATATAAAATGCCTACTACAATGTTGAGTGAAAAAGCACATTACAAAATAGCAAGTAGCTTTTCCTTTCATTTTGGAAAGAGAAAGAAAAAGAGACAGATAAATAGATGTGTATGGAAATATATTTCCCAAAGTGTTAATAGTGGTTATCTCTGGGCGGTGAGATTTTGAATGAATTTTACTTTCTTCTTTATACATCACCATTGTAACAAATTCAAACAAAACTAAATGTATACTTTTTAGAAATAAAAATTAGAACTTTTACTTTTAGGGGAAAAGAGCTTAGATAAACCCTGCAACAACTACTTAAAAATTCAGGGGCCGGCCCCATGGCTTAGCGGTTAAGTGCGCACGCTCTGCCACTGGCGGCCCGGGGTTCAGATCCTGAACGCGCACCGACACACCACTCGTTGGGCCATGCTGAGGTGGCGTCCCATATACAGCAACTAGAAGGATGTGCAACTATGACATACAACTATCTACTGGGGCTTTGGGGAGAAAAAGGGAAAAAAAGGAGGAGGATTGGCAATAGATGTTAGCTCAGGGCTGGTCTTCCTTAGCAAAAAAAAAAAAAAAAAAAAAAGAAGAGGATTGGCATGGATGCTAGCTCAGGGCTGATCTTCCTCACAAAATAAAAAAAAATTCAAATATGAGTTTAATAATCATTAGCAATTAGTAACTCTCTTAACAGGGTGACATCATGGCCTGACCCTTTTCCTGATGGGTGACATCACTGCCTGCTTCAAGTTTCCTCCAAGTCTGGCAATTTCAAGTGATGCATGTAGTTCTTGCCTTACAGGACATTAAAGCTCAAATACGAGAAATAACCCAAATATCTATATCTTGGGCTTAGGTAAATTCTGGGAGTTTTATACGATAGAAAATTATTCAGACACTACAGTGGTATTTATAAAGAGTTTGTAATTATACTGGAAGCACTAATTATATAACATTTAATTTAAAAATAGGGTAAAACCCTATACATACAATGTATGCTCAATTATGTTAAAATCCAGAGAAGAGACTAGAAGGTGATCTAAAACATTGTTAATAATAGCTGTTTCCATGTAGTGGAATTATGGATGTTTTCTCCTTACTCTATACTTTCTTAATATTTTACAATAAGTGTGAATTATAGAATCATGAAAGAAGTAGATATTAAAAAAAATACAGCTGCTTTGCTCAACAGCTGCCAAATTCTACCCCAGATGTATCTGCAATGTAGTTTTGACTCAAATGGCCCTAATGTCATTTCCTAAAGGGAATCTAGCAGACTGGAATGTGTTCAAACAAAGGAAAGCTGGCCTTGCCATCACCTCTTTCTAAGCCACCATTTTATAATGCTTAGAATAAATCTCAGTAAGGAATCCTACTTTCAATAGTAATTAGGAATTTCCACCTTCTTCAGGTCTTCTTCATATCTTCTCATATGTTTCCAGAAGCTGGAATTTAATGAATCCATAGTACTCCAGTATATCTCCAGGTCTGGCGGCTGTTTTTGGAGGCCGATGGAGTTAGGAATGGAGGCTCATCTATTCATTTCAAATGGGAGTTCCCTTGAATAACAAGGATGATCTGCTACATAAAGTCTTATGTAGTTAATTAGCTTTCTTTGCCTTCTTTCCTTCACTACCTTCCTTCCCTCCCTCTGTTCTTCCTCTCTCTTACCTACCCACTCTTCCTCTCTCCCTCTGTCTTTTAAATAAACTGCCTTTCTGTATAGTTAGATGCCAGCTCTTAAAATTTAGAGAAAATTCACACTGTACCAATACCACACTTCAAGTAGATGATCTGATTGTTCCTAAATGATGATATTTTAGCAAAATGATGATGGGAAAAATCAGAATTGTCCCTCATATATGTATGATGCATATTAGAGGCTTGGCAATAAGGCAGACAGTAGATATTTTTTGAGAAAGCAAGAAAATAATTGGCTAATGCCGGGATGGGAGGAAGGAGTAAGCAGAAGAAAGAAAAGGAATGACGTGGGTTTCTGTGTCTTGGCAGAGGTTATCTAATCACTTGTTCCTGGCCTTTTGGACTTCCTCATTTCCCTAGACTGTGTGCTATTTGAGGGCAGGGATGGTACCTTATGCATCTCTGTCTATTCTGTACCAAACATAGTGCCTGGTGCAATCCAGGTGCTCACCAGATACTTGAAGAATTGAACCGAGCTCATTTACTGCCCTTTCCTTCTGGCCTCAGCTAGAACCAAAAAGAAGCTAAAACCTCTAATGTCTTTTCTCACATACTGGTAAGACGTCATCCTAATTTGAACTCAAATACTCATCTCCTCTGAGATTGCACCTTGGTCACTGAACTGCTGGAGAAAATCACACAAGGCAGACAGGCATCGACATTAACCCATCAGACTCACCTGGGGCCTTCCACACCGCCAAGGAGAATCCCACCCTGTTTCCCTGGTCAACTTGCTGCCCCATTTGTGCCAAGAACTATTTTAGACCTATACTTTCCTCAAATCTCCTCCTTGCTTATTCTTAGCAGGACCCTGGCCCCTAGGAGTCATCATTTGGGAAACCTCCCAAATTCTCAGTACCAAACCTACACGTGGCTTGCCTCTGCCCTCTCCTTTCCTTCTTCTTTCTCATAACAATAGAAGAGATGCCCCTCCTCCTGTCCCTCCACTTACGCTCAGGATTCCATGTCTCTAGCCTTACCAGGAATCTTATACTACCAATCACCCCATCTTCTTCTCTCTCTTGTACACTGGATGTCTCTTCTCTTCTCTAGTCTTCCCAAAAGCATATAAAAACACCAATATTTCCATTTTTTTCAAACCTTCATTTGACCTCACTCCGCCATTCCAAGAGATCACCCTGGCTCGTTTTCCTTTCCTTTACAATGAAACTTCTAAGAGCTATCCACACTTGTTGTTTCTGTTTCATCATCTCTCACTCTTTCCTTAACCCACTACAAATAGGTTACTGCTTCTACCATTTCAACAAAACAGTGTTTGCTAAGGTCAACAATAACCTCCAAATTAATACATTAAATATATATGTTTTAGTCCTTAACTTGCTTGACGTCTCAGCAGCACTTCTCACACTGACCACTCTCTGAAACCCTCACTTCTCTTGGCTTCTGTGCCAATGTTTTCTGATTTTTCCACTACCACTTCAGCTCTTCCTTCTGAGGATGTTTCACAGCCTCATCTTTCTCTACCAGCTGATTAAATATTAAGAGTTCTTCAGTCTCTGTATGGGCCTTCTTCTCAATCTAACCTGGTCCCTAGGCAATATCATCCATGCCAACAGCTTCATTTGCCTTCACTTCACTTCTGAATTCCAGTTGTATATATTTAACTGCCTATTCAATATGCTCACCTATCTCTACAAAAGCACCTCACACAAGACATCTCGAAACAGACCTTATAATCTCCCCTTTACTCTGCTTCTCCTGTAGGGTTTCATATAACCGTAATTGGCACCATCCTCCATCAAGTTTTACAAGCACAAAACCAGTAGTCATAGTTGCCACCTCTCTCTCCTTCATCTCCCACGTCCAATTCATAAGAAAACTCTGCACATTTTGCTTTTGAATTATCTCTTAGCTCCATTTATTTTCTTCCATTCCCATCATCACTACCGTAGTTTATCTCTTGTCTGGTCTACTACAATAGCCTCACTTTTGCTCCTTCCAAACCATTTGCCACAATGAAGCTAGCTTGATTTTTTTTTTTAACTTTTAATTTCAAGATTATTGTAGTCTGACATGCATGTTGTAAGAGATAATACAGAGAGATCGGGTATACCCTTTACTCAGTTTTGCCCAATAGTAATATCTTGGGTAACTATAGTACAATATCACAATCGGGAAATTGACATTGATACAATCCATCCACCTTATTCGGATTTCACCAGTTTTATATGTAACTCGTGTGTGTGTATTTAGTTCTATGCAATTGTCTCACATGTATAGATTCATGTGACCACTATCAAAAATATATCAAGATATAGAACAGTTCCATCATAAGGATATCTCGTGCTACCCTTTTATAGTCATAGTCAGCTCTGTCTCTCCCTCACTCCCTAACCTCTGTCAATCACCAATCTATTCTCCATCTTTATAATTTTGCCATTTCAAGAATGCTATATAAATGGAATCATAAAGTATGTAATCTCGAGATAGGCTTTTTTCACTCAGCATAATACCTTTGTGATTAATCCAAGTTATTGTATGTATCAAGAGTTTATTACATTTTAGTCCTGAGGAGTATTCCATGGTACGGCTGTTTAACCATTCACTCATTGAAGGTAATTTGTTTCCAGTTGGGGCTATCACGAATAAAGCTGCTGTGAACGCTAGTGTACAGGTTTTTGTGTGGATTTGTTTCCATTTATCTGGGATAAATGTATAAGAGTAGCATGATCTTTTTAGAATACAAAATTGATCAGCCACATTCCTTCTTAAGATTGCTTTCCTCGTTGCCCTGAGGAAAGACCTGACTTGGCCTACAAAGATGCCGCCATCATCAGGCCCTACATCTCTCTTACGCCTCAACCTGGGCTGCTCTTCACCTCACTCTCTCTATCTAGCTATATTCAGGGCCCTCACCCATGCTGTTCTCTCTGCCTGGAAACCTCTTCCACCACTTAATCTCACTTCTTGTTTTTCATCTTCAGATGTTAGCTCAAATGTCACTTCCTCAGGGAAGCTTCTCCTGAATTTCCCAACTCACTTAGATCCCTCTCTTACATTTGTTCTTAGAGCACCTGGCACTTTTATTTTGCAGCAGTAAGCACCGCTTGTAATTATAAGTTCTTTTGTGTGACCATTTGATTAACATCTGCCTTTCATCCCCTAGACGGTAAGCTCCAGCAGGGCAGAGACCATGTCTGTTTTGCTCACCATTATTTCTTCAGCATTTAGTAGACATTCACTTTGTATAAAATGCAATTTGGCCAAGGCTTTTAAGACAGTCGTGGGTTCGAGTTCTATCTCTATTACTTACTAGGCATTCTTGGAAAAATTACTCAAACATGCTAAATCTCTGTTTCATCTTCAAAATTAGGATTACAACAGCATCTACTTAATAATAGTAGTTTTAAAGGTTAAATCAGATAGCCAATAAAAGTGTTTTGTCCAGTGCCTAAAGCAAGGCAAACACTCAACAAACATTATTTCTTATTTGTATTAGTTTAACAAAGGATAAGAATTTTTGTATTTTTTCTCCCAACTAAGTTTTAGTCTATTGTCTTCATTTATTGCTTGTTTCCCCCAGGGTTGTGATTCTGGTAACTTGGAGAATTTGAAAAGGAACCCTCAGTTTAGATCTTTGATAATTCTATGACTACTGGTTTCAACCCAGGTATGTCCCCTTAGACAAATGAGAGCCTTGTTGGGCCTCTTGGCTCCAGCTCCCATCTTCGTCTCTCTCAGAACTTCCTCCTCTTGTTTTCCAGCCTGTGGATCTTAGGGTTGGTAGGAATGCCTCTTCCCCACTCCTAGTTTCCACAAGGAAGTTTTCTAAATAGGCCTTGCCTCTTGCCTTGCTGCCTTATACTTCTCCATGAGGTGAATCATCCTGTCGGTTAGACAGCTCCTTGGTCCATGTTTGTCAGTTAGGTGGAACTGATCTGTCACAATGTGTAAGCACAGGGGTTCATCCTCTTTCTCCTTCCTTTCCTACTTTGACTAGTGGGAGTTAGTGACCTGGAAAAGCACTGCTCTTATGCAGATCCAAATTTTCCCTTGGGAGAGCTTTTCCAAGGTTTAGGTTGAAGGGAATGGAGTTGGTGAGTCCATTTTACCTGTCATACTAAGCTACATCCTTCAACCTAGACTTTATAAAAAATTTTGGTTTCCCAGCTATCAGTTCTTTTGTCTTATTTTTCAATGGGTTTAGAATTTGAGTGGAGAAGAACAGTGCGATTATTGGACCCCCTCAAAGATTCCAACACTGAGGTTTATGCTTTTGCTTGGAACATCATTCTTTTACTCTTCATCTTTTGTAGATTCTAGCCATTTTTCAAGCCCCAGCTAAATCACATTTTACATAAAGCTTTCTGGCCCTCAAAGCTCTCTTTCACAAATGAAATCCTATAGCACTTACTGGGCTGTATCATTCCTTTAGGAATTATCATTTATTGTCTCATATACATACGGGACACTCAACAGTATAACTTCTTTTCCCAACTCAATTTTAAGTTCCTTAAGAGAAAGCAAGGGCAATGTCCTAGATTTATGTTTTAACTCCCTGCTAAAGATGATTCTTTGTATATAGTTACTGTTTAATAATATCTTACGGGATAATTGTGCTTGAGGCTGGCCTACTGACCAGGCTTTGATTTGAGGGCCAAGTTACAATTGATATGGCTTAGTGGCTGGATGGTTTCTGAAGGGGTGGTGGCAGTGGCCAGAGAAAGAAAAGGTTAATATGTGTGTGTGACCCTGAGATGCCTATCAGTGCAGGTCTGGATATATGTACAGGTAGTGGAGCTTAATCTTATCATGTGCTGTGTTTTCATCTTAGTAATATACTCCCCCATTTTCCTTTAGGAAAAGCATCATGGTCCAATAGGTAGAAAGGCTAAGAGAAATGCAAGCAGAGGGAGGTAATGCTCCTGGCTGTGATAGACTGGTCTGCAGAATGTTTTGATTCTCTGAATTAGTAAAAGATTGAAAAAAATAGCCACTACTACCACTGGAAAAAAAATGAGGAGGAAGGGTCCTGAAAATGGTATCTGAGCAATGAAAGACAGTGAATATTTTAAAGATCACTGAATTTAATTTATTCAACCTAAATGCATAAAAGTACAGGTGGGGACATTATTTATGCAGGTATATGCAAATCACTTTATAAAATAGGCAAAGCCCTTCTGTTTTTTATAAGTTGCCAAGGTGGTTCCTGATATTTTAAAAGCTATGCACCTTTAATGTAATTTCCTAAGAGTTGGAATGCCTCTGTCGGAATCACAGTCGTTGTCAGAGCAAGTTTATTTTTTTTCTCTCCTCTGGGACATTTACAAGGCTCTCATAACCATCACAAAAAGAGTGGTTTCCACAGAGATGTGACTGGAAAAATCACTTGGAAATCGCTGAGGAGCAAGTCACAATGTTCAAAGCAGAGAACATAGGCTTTGAAAACATGAACCCATCTGACCTCTTGAATTTAGTACAGTGAATTCCTGAGCTCTGAAACATGGGGCCCGGCTGTGCATGCCATATTGGTGCTATAAGACTGGCAGTAGGTTGGCTGTGGCATGGTCTATTTCAAACTCCTTCACAGTGCCCAGTGTTGCATGTTCCCAGATGACATTTGGTTGGCAGAAGCTGGGCCTCCAAAGCTGGCAGTCTGGAATGCAGCCCACTGTGTTTTGACAAACACATAATTGACCATCTGATCACCAGCCTGCGTTTTGCTCTCAGGTCATTGGGGGGACTTGGGCTTTCAATAGGTCCCTGTTCCTCATCTTGTTCATCTTCTCAAACCTTTCTCCAGAAAGTAATATAGAGAAGACTTAAACAAACCCATGTATATCATTCCATTTGCAAAAGAGAACATGGTACATGAAACATAAGCTGTTGAAAATTTCCTTTAAATTGTCCTGGCAGCCCAAAGTGAACAAGAGAAAAGCACACTTATGGTGAACTCTAATTCAGAAAGAAGGAATGAATATACTGAATTGTTTCAACACCCGGCTGTGCATAAGCTGCAATTCAGCCCAATGGCTTGGAACTCCTTAGAAAAAGGCAGCAATGGAGAAATGATAGGAAATTGGGGCAGTGATTGACTTTAGGGGGATATTATTAAGAAACTGTTTCATTTTCAGGTGAAGAAGAGAAAAGCAGGACACTGAGAATGTCTTCTTATCTGCCTGCCGCTCCCCCAAGTCCACTATGGGAGAAGGAGACACACATCACTGGAGACCAGTAGGCAGCAGCTCAAAGTGAGGTCAGATTCAAATGGAGGTCTCTTGTGAAGCTCCCATAAAGATGTATTTTGGTCTGAAATTTGGCCCCACACAACACATCAGCTTTTCACCTAGAAGGCAAGGATTATGCACTGGGCCAAGACATGCTGGTATTATGCAAATGTCAACATCTATGTCAACACTGCCAAATAGCCTCTCCTCTCCACTCCCACCTCTACTTACTGTTCAGGCCCTTGGTTTTCACCTTTGACCTGGTCTCCTTTTTCTCAGTCAGCCATCTCAACTGTCACCAGAGTGTTCTTTTTCTAAAACGTAAATCTGCTTAAAATTCTTCAAAGCCTCCTCAAGCCTGCAGCATCAAGTCTAAACTCCTTTGCACAGCATACAAGGCCCTCTGTGATTGGCCTCCTACCCACTTTCCAGTCTCATCTCTCAGGCTTCCCTTTCAATCACCATGCTCCAGCAACACTGGCTGCTGCTCGACATCTCCCGACTGTGTAAATTGTAAATACTCTGCTTTTATCCTGATTATGATCCCCTTTTCCTCCCCTCAGCGACATCCACCTGGTAAACTGCAATTCACTCTTCAGACTTTTAGACCCAGCTTGGCTGCCTCTCCACACGCAGGTGGGCATGCCTTCCTCATTCCCCTTGCTACGCCTTGTATATGCCTCCATTCCAGCGCCTATCACATGGTCCAGTCTTTATTTACTATTTATCTCCCCCACCAGACTGTGAGATTCTTAACAACAGGGAGCATTTCTTATTTATCTTGGAGTTCCAGGAACCAAGCATAGTGACTAGCTTTCCATAAATGTTTGTCGACTGAAAACTGAATAAAGAGCTGTGCGTGATAATTAATCAAAACCAAGCCAAGCAGTAGTAGTAGCTTCTATAAGCATGGTAGGAGCCTATTAGCCATCTAATGAAGGCAGAAGATCCCAACAGTAAGGCACTTTCTGATGGTTATCACAGGGTGAAAGTAAGAGTGAGGGATAGACGATGTGATGGAGGAATGTCTTGTTAATAGATTATGTCACTGAGGCAGTGAATTTTCAGCCTTTTCTACATTTAGTTTTCAATACTGCAAGGTATTGTTCTGAGAATGAATCTGAGTCTGAATTGTAGAGAGTTCTAACTTACAAGAACCTGGTTTCTCAAATAGGGCAAGTCTGCGTGACCTGCTTCAAGGCAGCACAGCAGGTTATGGTGGGCTCCTTGTTGTTTCTGCTAAAGAGTAATGGAATGCAAACTCTTGGGGGAACATCTGGAAGCTATTCAGTTCCTAATGGAATCTGTGTCAAATCCAGATTGGGACTTTCGACTAAATGCAGTGCCAAGGAAAGAAGGTCCAACAGGCAGAATTCTGCACCTGTCTGGAGGAGGCCATGGAAGGCACTAGAAACTAGAAGCAGAGGAGAGATAATGTTCTGATCTGTTCCCAAGGAAGTTTTCTTTTCCCTTTGATGGGCATCTGGGGCACCACCCTGGGGCACCACCCTTGGAGCCATCAGCTGTGTCTGTGGTGCACTTGAGGACAGTAGGACTGTTACAGGCCCTGTCACCCTTGAAATAAAGGCAGCTTCAGGATTTGGAACAATCCAAGCAAATACGAAGCCTGGCCCAGGGGTGGGACAAGGTTAGTGGGTAGATGAATGAGCTATCAGCCCATTACAGGTCATTCTCCTAGCCTTATCTCTGGTTAAAAACTAGGATCTCTCTAGAAGCTGCCCAATTGATGGTTGATGCAGCATAGAATCAGTTTCACATTTTCCTATGAGCCTGAGACAGCCTTTCAATTGCGTTTTTTATCTCAAAGGTCTCCCCCTCAATTTCTAATCTGCGACCCAGGTCTCCAGTCCCCTGTTCTGCTTGTGTCTGAGGCTTGCCCTACAGTGCTGACGTCATAATAGCTGAGCCGTGCGGGCAGGAGTGCACTGTGCTGACTCATCCCCGGTGATGTGAGGATTAATGCCTTGTCTAACACAGAGCTATTATGTGAACTGTTTTTACACAAAAGAACTGTAACAAAAATGATTTGCCAGTCAGAGGACTAGAAATATGCAGTGCTAGGTAACTGAGGTAGGGATGTGGAGACATAAAGTGGTAACCACAAGCATGCATACTGACACCCTCCAAAGCGTTGACAGACCCACTCTATCAACACGGAGAATAAGGAATAACAAGACTCATCAGGGGCAGGGAGGACCCAACCCTGCTGTATAAATGCATTACCCACAGCACCAGTCTTTGGGGAGTTTAATCAATCTCCTTTCTCTGTCAAATAACTGTCACTTTAGACTTTAGCCTTAGCATCCTTTGGAAGATTCTGCTCCCCTAAATATATTTGCAACTAGCTTCTAGGAATGTTAATGGAAGCCACACACAAGCAAAAGAGCCATGGGAACCCCCTTTCTGTGCAAATGATTACAACACAAGAAATCCCTCGGAGTGTGAGGAGCCAGTGAAGTAAGATAGAATGTTGTGAATAAGGGACAGTGCTCACCAGAGAGTGAGAAGCAGCTGGAAGGATGCTGATGATTATTTATCACATGCGGTGACTGCCTCTACCTGTGGCATCTCTCAGGTGGTGTCTCATGTAGTAATTTTGTTTATTTGGGTTCACTGCCCCAGAATCTCTTTCAAGCAGCTCAAGGTAAAATTTATCCAAATCCACTCAGTGCAGCCTGGTTTGAGCTTTAAATAATAAATGATCTCTCTTTTCATCTGAAATCAAGTTTTTTTTTTTTTTCCAAACGACTTCCCATCTTTTCTAAAAAAGAATGGCACCTTCTATAAACACCCTGGCACATGTAATCCTGGGTTTCTCTCTCTCTCTCTTTTTTTCTGGACTTTACAATTTCACACACAATTTTAGCCTAAATGACTGAAGTCTTGTGCTTCAGTCTTGTACTTCTTAGTAAAAGGATATTAGAAATTTTGTCAATAAATGAAAGCTCTGATCTACAAGTTGAAATTAAAAATGATTGGACCTAGAGATGGGTGTATAACTCAAGAATAAATAATTGCCCATTGATTGACAGGGGAGCAAAAGCCCCAACTGTTGCTGGTGTCTGGCTGAAGAATGCAAGCTACAGTCTAGAAGAGCAGGGGCTTTCGCAAACAGCAGCTGCGGCCAAGTCAAAGGCAGTCTTTATATAAGTCCAGTGGCTGGGGCGGCTGGTCTATTCAGCCCCCTCACGGACAACAACTACTACTATCACCAATAGCATCAACTCCAAACTCGAAAGAAGCTCATACATACTGAAGAAGTGCTGGAAACCACAACAAAGTCAACCAGAAAACATGCCAGCAAAGACCCAAATTTATCAAAACTGACATTTTTTGAAAAGTAAAGAAACCACTTTTACTTACATAAAGAGAAGGGGCAGGCCACAGACTGATGGTCAAGGAACTGAAAAATCAAAGAAAAAACAAGGAATTAAAAATAGACCCAGTGATACTATAGATGGGACTGGTAGCTCCCAAAGGAGGAGCAGTAGGAGCCCATTTTGTCACCTGTAGCCCAAGAAAAAGGAGATCCAGCCTCCTCCAATTTTTCAAAGGTGTGACCTTCTGCTATATGACCAAGGCACAAGGAGTGCCAACCTCTTTCCTTGTCAACTTCATTCTGATCTGAATCATATGAGCATTTTCTAAGCTATGCTGTTCAATATAGTAGCCACTAGCCATATTTATCTACTTAAATTTAAATTAATTAAAATTTAATAAAATATTAAATTCCTCAGTCACACTAGCCACATTTCAAGTGCTCAATAGCCAACTGTGCCTTATAGGTAGAAAGAACATTTCTATCGTTGCATAAATGTATCTACTGGGCAGCACTGACTAGGTAAAAGCTTTACCGTGTAGTACGTGATGAATTTTAGCTAATTTTGACAAAGACAAGTGAAACCCTGATAAACTCTGGCTCCTTACAGGGTAAATTTAGTATGTTTAATGTCCAGAAGATCTTCTGGATAAATTCAACACCTCCATGCATTATTAACCTTCAGCTGAGGATATAGCTTGATTCTGCCTCGTCTCAGCTTGGTGCTGGCTGAGGACCTGACACTACCTCATCTAACCCTTCTCATCAGCCTAGGAATGTCCTCTCTGACAAAATGATTTTAAACCAAAACATCTGTCCCCCAAAAAACATCTTTAATAATGAAAACTTCAGGTTTGGGGGGAATTGACCTTAACAGGTTCTCCTTCCATATTTCAAATCTAATAATTTTCTTTTGTAATCGTCAACTCACAAGCCACATAAACTAATATGGAACTGGCCTGTCTATGATTGTTTTGATAGCTTCTCTTATAGAAGAATGAAACTGAAGTAACAGAAGATCCATGAGAAATTAATAAACCAAATAAAGATGTTGAGAAAACAAAGTGGGTTCCCCCTTCCCCTCCTCAAATATATCAAGGACTTAATATACGCTGATTGAATTCTTGTCTCTCTTACACCATGATTTTAACCACTTCACGTAAGGCCTCCAGAAATATGCAAAACAAACTGTATTAAAAAAGATCAAGTAGAAAGATCTGATTAAATAACCTGGCATTACAATAAGGCTAAAGCAGAAAAGGGGCAATTAAAGAGACTTCACTTCTCAGCAAGTTTTCTGGACAAATGCACCATTGTAGAGGTTCCTCCAAAGAAAATGTTCCCCTTCATGGCCAAGGTGAAACCCGGTCCATGCACAAGCCAGTATGAAGAATGGTGTTCCCCTCTTTGGACAAGAAGAGTTGAGATGAAAATCTGTAGCCTGGATCATAATGTATGCTAACATAAGAGAGGTTGGGGGTCACCAATGCTTTCAAATCGTTTCAAGAAATTGATGAGTTTAATGAAAATTCTAAGCAAGCTAATTAGATTATGTATGATTCATTGAAAGTACATACAAACTTGAAATATATATATATAAAAGACTGACTAGGCTTCAAAGACTTTAAAGCTCTAAGTTTTGTTACATTCTAGTCTCTTCTGTAAGCCAGGATCCTAGACCATTGCACTGGTGCATCTTTTTAAATCTTTTTCCTTCCTTCCCTCCCTCCCTCCCTCCCTCCCTCTCTTTCCTTCCTTCCTTCCTTCCTTCCTTCTTTCCTTTTTTCCTTTCCTGCCCCCCAACGTTTTTTGAGCTTGCTCTCCTTCCCAACCTTTTAGGAAAAGATGAAAAATATGATTAGTCGTTATCTGTGAAATATGCTTACTTATTTTTCTGTTCCATATTATAAACCCAATAACTCTCTATAACACATGCTCTTTTTAAACTATACTCAGAATTTGTATTCTTATATCTACCACACATATATTTCTATTTCACATTTCCTGTCTAAATTTCAAGGAGCATTGGTTTATAAAAGTTAATCAGTCAAAATTAAATTTTTGATGTGATCAACAGAGATCAATATAAATTGCACCCAGATTGACTAATACATCCAAGGCCTGGAATGAAAAACTATCTTTCCTGGATGTCAAATGACATACAGGCTGTCAATGATAGGAATCCAAGATGGAGAGAAAAATCACAGTGTATATGTCACAGTCTAAGACAAATTAAAGCCAAGTTAAATTGAAGATTTTATTGGATATAATTGTTGCCTTTATATATTAATGAAAAACAATAATACCAATCCCAAATTTAATATTAAGGCTAAAAATTTAATCTCAGAGTTCTTACACAATTCATAAACGTTCATAAACGTCAAAAGGCCCCTACTTCTTGATTGAATTACAATCTGCTAGGCAATTTTCAGAGTATGTATTCATCTACATAGATTTATTTTTGTTCAGTTCAAATTGTTATTTTATTGATATGCGCCCTTTCCATCTAAGTGATATTCACCTTATATGTCTGTAAGTTGTTTTCATCTGAAATGCAAAGAATTATCTATAATAGTTTAAGATTAAAAACATTTGCATTAAACATGCTAGGTTCAAAGCACAAATATTTAGCAAAGAATATATAACTATAAAGTCCAAATAACTCAGGACCTTAAAACATGGGGGGGAGGCAAGAGTAGAGAGGGGGAGGAGGGTGACTTGTGGTGAAGTCTGCTCTTAGTGTTGTGATTTCCGAGTGGAAATTATTATGTAGTATCGATCCCCAAGGAACTAAAAGTATTATTAACTGAATCTGAAAGATTAGTCAATTCTGATTTCTATTTATGTAATGTTCTAGGACAACGATTCCTGATATTTTGAGGTGATGCAGATCCCTATTAGAATCCCTCCCCCCAGAAACTCCTCAAAAACACCAAGTTTCAAGGAGCTCCCAGACTCCATGAAGGTCATCCACAAATTCCAGGTTAGTACCCCTTGGCCTAGGGGAAGAAGGGAGAAAACGCTCTTTCAATCCCACTGCTCATCACCTCTAGGAAGTTTTAACAAGTCGCTATAAGCTGAAGCCTGGAGTAAATAAAATGTATAGACAGTAGACCTCTCTGTTGGAGGGGGGGGTGTGGCTAGAGACACACAGACTTCTTTTAAAGGCCTCCCAGACCCTGACTTTCCTAGTTATTTATAATTTCTTTTTTAAAAAGTTCATAGAACCTTAGGAACAATAACGGAGAGGAACAGTGAGCAGAGAAAGGCTAATAAGAGTCCCTATTTACTGAGCTCTTTCTGTGGGTTCAGGCATCCTACTAAGTCAATGCTTCTTAACTCTGAATATGGCTAGACCCAGGGATGTGGAGTAGTGCAATGGGAGGACACAAAGCCACAAAATAATTAATAAAGAATGGCTGTCTCTTTGGAGGCTCAGTTGTCCTTGTGGTTAAGTAATTTAAACTCTTATTTGTACCTGTATTCATTTATCCAGTAACTATTTCTTGGACGTTCTAGAAGAAATAAAACAGATACTCTTCTTGTCCTCGTGGAACTTCCAGTTTAGTGAAACAAACAAGAATATATGGAGGAGTAGATTGCGAACTTTGTGTGTATTTTTAGGGTAAAACCTGAGACCTCACTGAAAAGTCTCACCTGTGGCAGAGTGCTTCAGGCAAAGCTCCGGGCACCCTGAGGATCGCCTATGTGGAAGAGTTTGAAAAGCAGCACTAATCTTTGTCTGACAGAAAGACACATAGCATATAATTTCACTTATATGTGGAATCTAAGAAACAAAACAAAACAGAAACAGACTCATAGATACAGGAAACAAATTGGTTGCCAGGGGGAGACCGGTGGGGGGTTGGGTGAAATGAGTGAAGGGGATGAAGAAGTATAAACTTCCAGATATAAAATAAATAAGTCACAGGGATGTAATATATAGCATAGGGAATATGGTGAACAATATTGTAATAACTTTGTATGGTGAGAGATGGAAACTAGATTTCTCAGGGTGATCATTTCATAACGTACATAAGTGTCGAATCACTAGGATACGCACCTGAAACTAACATCATATTGTATGTCAACTGAACTTCAACAAATAAAAAAAGAAAAGCAGCATTAACAGTATATCATTTAATCCTGACTACAAGAGTAAATACCATTACTTCCAATTTGCTAGAGAAAAAAGGGAGATTTGAGAAATTGGGAAACTTACCCTAAATCACACAGCTGCTGGGATCTGAATAAGTCTGTACCATTCCAAAGTCTACATATTTTTAACCACTCAATTACACTGCCTCTAGGTGTTTCCCACTTTATGTTTCCCCTTGAAATGTGGGCTCATTCAGGACTTTGTAGGCTAGTTTAAGCTTCTCCTTTGGAAGGAGACATGTTTGGCTTGATTTGCATTCTAAATATTTCACAGTGGTAAGGGAAAGCTATTATTATACCCATTTTATGGTGTAGAAGCTGAGCCACTTGCCAGCTGAGGTATCTGGCTGGGTTAAAAACGGAATCCGAGTCGTCGGTCTCTTGTTCCTCTTCACTACCTCCAAGCCTGAGCAGTGGGACTGTCCAGGCCTTTCTGCACATGGGATTCACACTGATTCGTGGCTGATAAAGAGTGAGACAAACTTTGCTAAGAGGAAATAACAGTGCAATGAAAAATGGAAAATAAGTAATCATAACACTCACAAAAAATGGTTACTTTTAGCATTGTGAATAGAAAAGAGAGAGCTTATTCATCACTAATGAATCAGAAAATTAGAATGTGTCACAGCATTGATGACAGAACTGAGGAATTCAGATGAACTGAAGTTCAACACTTATCCTTCTATCTGAAGAGGGTAAACGGTGTGACAACGGGACAGAAATGACCTCTTAAACATGCCTTTCATCTTTCCAATCTTTTTTCTTCAACTACTCTCTCTACAAGTTAGGTAGGTTTATACCTTTGTTTTCTATGGGTAGAGATAACATTTTAACATTCTTTTAGTGTTCTAGAAGTATTGTGTTAATTAATTCTTATGTGGGAGTCATTCCAAATCGTAGGATGAAGATTTTTACCTTATTGATTTTCCTAATACCTTTCTGGCTTCTAGTGTTTTCAAAGTATGAGGCACTATTGGATTTTTAGATTCATATGTCTCTCAGAATAAGTGCCAGCTTCATAGGTTCCTGTCAATTGATATTCCATCTTCACTCTGGATACACGATTTCCTTTATCTGACAGATTCAAGAAACGTTATGCTAGATTTAATGACATTTCATGCACCCTGAATTTGGAGGTTTTTAATTGTCTATTTCCCATCTGGCAAAAGGTTTAAGTCAGATGGAAGGGTTAGCCAGATGAGCACACAGAGCATGTGCAATCTCCCAGTAGGTATTTTGGGGTCTTGTGCAGACAAATTTCTTGGAGTATTTCCATTCATTTTGGTCAGTCTTAAGAAGACTATAAATGCCACAAATGGTCATTCATATCTTGGGGTCTGTTTTTCAAGACTGTCCATTTTTTGGATCTATCTTGAGAATAATGATAAGGAAATCACAGCGATGCCTTACCTTTCCTTAAGTTGCTATGATCACAACTCTAAAGGATGTCTACCTTCAGAATTTAGTTGATGAAACAATGATCAACAATAAGAGAGGATTCAAGGACCAAAGTTCAGTAATTAAGCCTGGGACTGTTTCTGAGCCTGAGACACTGCTGAGCCACAACTCGACACCCCACCCCACCCCATACAAGTCCTGCTAAGCCTTCCTGATTCTTTCAGGTATGGGGCCTGAGAGACTAGAATGAAGTAAAAGCTGTAGTGCTGGGAGGGGTGGCAGGACAGGGTGGGGTGTAGTGTCAGGGACTCAATTTCTCTAATACATTCAGGATGAGTTCTTAGAGCTCCTAGAATAGACTTAACTCTACAGCACGATGACATTCAGGATCTCTCTACAGTCTGATCCCAAGCAACTTTTCTCTCCATATCTCAGACTCCTCAAGTTGTAGCTTGATGGATTCCAAATGGATTGGTGTACCAGGACCTTTGACTATAGTAAATTGATATTCTTTAGGGGATGCTGAAAAGGTCTGGCATTGCTATCATGTGGTCCAATCAGTTAGAGACACTTGGTCATAATGCTGCTCACCGCCTACCATTAATGCCATTTGGTACAAAAAGATTGTGCACATTATAGGGAAAATTCATCCCGAGACTCCTCAGTGTATAAACACAGAAAGTAACATGTTAGTGGTACAGAGGGCTTTGGAATAAATATGGGCACAGCAGGAGAAAGAAATATCCAGATCAGTGTGAACAGAAGGCTGCCTTTACTCAAATGGTTCCCTCAAATGTGTGTGTGTCTTTTTTTAATACAAAGGGGAAAATCATGACACAAAATTTGTATCAAAAGATATAAATTAAGCAGGTACTTGTACCCTATGGTCTGCTAGATAATAAACCAAGAGGACAGCATGGGCTCAGTCTGTGTTTTAAAGACTTGGAAAGAGCTTTCCATAATGTAGATTGGAAAATGTTACTTTTGTCCTTGTCACCACCAACTATTTGCTTAAGAGCATACAAGATCTTTCACAATCTGGCCCCCATCCACCTCTCTCGTCCCCCCTGCCCCCCACCGCTGCTTCCCTATATACTGTGACAGGCTATTTGTTCTTCCCTGAACAGGCCCAGAACATCTTTGTCTCTGAGCCTTTGCTAACGGTTCACACTTGAATCCTCTGAGCCTTAGCACAGTGTCCTAAACAAAGCATGACACTCCAATGTCTGTTGAATAAATGCTGTCCGTCTATTTTAGGAGACAAAGATGATAGAAAAAAGTTGTTAAATCAGTAAATAAATAGCACCAGAGAGAGGTCAAGGAAAAGTTAATTTTAGTGTTTTTAGGAGTGGGGGCTAGATGAGCTTTAAGATTAGGAAAACTGATGCTCTTGATTCTTGGGTTTAGCCAATGCTATGAGTCAGTTACTTTTTTGGGAACAAGTTTCAACCTCAAGGTCAAATGAACACAAATGCTCTGTCCATCAGCATATAATGAAAAAGCTGTGGCTATTTCCACATCAGCACAGTGAAATTAAAATATGCAGTGCCTTTCTCAGAGACATCATATATGACAGAACTTTTAAAAATAGTCCCCTTTGCCACTTTTGTACAGAAAGAGGTATAAAAACAAAAGTAAATGTTTAAAAAAACTGGGATAATTTTGCTTAGAAAAGAAAGATCTGGGGTGTATCTTCATAGTTTTCTGACTATAAGAAGAGTTGTCATAAAGAGGATAACGATCGGCATTTTTGTCCTAGGGCACAATGATATTAAACTGTCCAAAGAATTTAAGTTAAGGCTTAAAGATGAACATCCTAAATGTGCAAGAGATAAATATCCAAATAGATTGCTAAGAGTGGTTATGAAATTTCTATCTTCCTGGCTATTTAAAAATAGGAAAGATCCTCATCTATTTTGGATGGAATAAATGCAGTTCTGCCTCTATTCAGGATGATGAATTCAATAACTCCTCTCATCTTCTTTAGCTCTATATTACTACAGAATCCTGTAAAATGCTGACCCTAAAAATTGTACAGAATCACCACACAGTTGAGTAAAATACATTCTATGGTTTGAAGAAGATTAGGCAATACAGGAAATCTGTTAAGTTACTAAATTCAAAATAGTACATATAGTGCTTACATATTGATTCAATTTGCCAAGCGCATATGACACAAATAGAATTGAGGAAAAATGTACTTGAATCTACTATAGTTTTAACATAATGATTAGCTAGAGTAAAACATTCTAACAATTAATTCTTTCACATCTAAGAAATTTAGCTGAATATTTCATAAACCTGATATGAATATGCATATAAACCCAATCACTAATTTTTAAAAAGTTAGCAAAAAGACCAGAAAATAATACAAGAATTCACTATGATTATTCCCAGGACTACCTTCAAAGACATCAGAAGAACCAGTGAACAAGTCCTTTTAAATGGCCAACACAGGTCCCATATGATTAAGAATGTACATCTAATAACAGACTCAGGAAAAGCTCTAACAGGGATGGCAAGTTACTGGCTTTCTTCTCTATTTACCTTGCAGCTTTGGAGCTCAGCAGAAGTGTCCATTACATACAGCACACAGGGTTAGATGAACAGTTCCAATGACCTTGTCTGAACCAAATTCATTTAAAGCAGTTTGCCACATTTCTTAAATAGAAGATGAGTCCATTCTATCTATGGCCCAGATTTGGACTGGATCACTGAACTATTGCCCAACTCTTATAAGCAAAGCACTAACATGTACCAATCAACAGGCAGCCCATAGCAGAGGCATCAGGAAGGTCAAAATACACACACATAAGAAATTGGCAGTACATTATAGAAGAAAGCTATTTCTAAAGATGGACTTTGGCTATTAAAGCCTTTTAGTGTTATTCAACCTTTGTTAGGGAAAAAAAAATAATCAGTCCCAATGTAACTTTTACAGATCCAGTTAAAAAAAGAGATTGAGAGAGAGAAATGTAGTTTTATTTTGCAACCCATTATTTTCCTAAGAACACAAATCAAAGAGATAAACTATGCCAATTTCTTCATAGCTGACTTCTTATAGGATATTGTTCTAGTCTTCACTAATGACTTCTTCAGGCTGGCTATTACTGTGATCAGGAGTAGGGAGGATAGAGGTCTAAGACCTTTCAAAAGAAACATTTTGTTCAGTATTACAACAGAAAATAAAGTCAGTATTAAGCTAACTTTGGTAACCTAACTAGGATAATGGTTGGTGTATGTAGCCATTGCTTATGTTGTTTCAAATGTCGGGAATGAACTGAACAGCAAAGGAGTCAAGCTAACCAACAACTTGAATTTTGAAAAGCTGTGGTTCAATAAGCTGATAACGTAGGTTGTTAGAATTCATAAAACTTACTCCCGGCCTCCCTCCCTCCCTTCATATTTCCACATCCACATTCCTATCATTGGGCAGTGGAGGAGAAAGAAACAAATGTGACCGGGACTGCCTCTTTGGGGACACTCTCAATCAGGTCTCCATTCTCCCCAACTGCAACTTGCTCTCAGTTATCTGAAAATTTATTAATTCAGTTGCTTTAATACTTCCTCTTAGGGGAATCTGCATTTTCTTAACTGTCTCTACAAGATCAAAATTCTGTAGGAAATTCTGTAGGAAAAACCTGTCTTTCCACAGGTGCTGAGGGAGGTATTTGGTGATTACGTATTTGTGTGTGGTGGTGGTGCTGGTGGTGGTGGATCTGCTCTGGACTCTTCAAACTTTTCAATTTTACTGCCAAGGGGGTCACTTGCTTCCCCATCTCAAGAAGCCAATGTTGCTTATAGTTAACCTGTAAATAAAGATATATATATATATACATGCATACATCATATATATAATTTTCCTTTCAAAAGTTATAAACGTTTTGGGACTTTCTGTCCATATAGTCTACGAAGTGTCGTTCCTACTGATGTCAGGGTAACTTAGGCAAAAACATAAGAAAACATAAATGATTTGCGCTGAAACTTTACTAACATATTCTCCATTAGTGATTTCCTCAGGGTGAATCTCCATTGGTTCGTGGCTCTTTGTAGCATATGTTCAAGGAGACTTTTTCACAATATCTTTCTGCCCTAGAAAACTCTGCCTGTGCAATTTCCTTGTAAATACCTGAATTCTCGGATTCACCTATTAATGATCTAGGAATCGAGGATGTTTTCTGTCTGCTCTTTCACCTCCTACTTTACGAAAAGATTAGACTGTAAACAACCTGGCGGGAATCCTTCAGGCCACACCACGGCTGAGCTGATCCCAGCAGGTAGGGAACCCGTGGCAGTCTGTGGAACACAATTATGAAAATAGAAAGGATTCACCCATACTTTCAGGAGGAAATTAAGTTGTTTCCAAGATGAGACCTAGAAAATAAGGCACATTAAAAGAAACTGAGCAAAATACAATTTTAAAAAGAGATGGCAGGGCCGGCCCTGTGGCTTAGTGGTTAAGTGCGTGCGCTCCGCTACTGGCGGCCCAGGTTCGGATCCCGGGCGCGCACCGACGCACCGCTTTCCCGGCCATGCTGAGGCCGCGTCCCACATACAGCAACTAGAAGGATGTGCAACTATGACATACAACTATCTACTGGGGCTTTGGGGAAAAAAAAGGAGGAGGATTGGCAATAGATGTTAGCTCAGAGCCGGTCTTCCTCAGCAAAATAAAAGAGGAGGATTAGCTTGGATGTTAGCTTAGGGCTGATCTTCCTCACAAAAAAAAAAAAAAAAAGAGATGGCAGTGGTAAATTTCGAGAAGTGCCAGAGTTTGCCAGGGTTTCCCCAAACTGCAGATTCATTTTCAGTGTCTGACAGCGGACTGCACGAGACACTTCAAGAGAAGTCCATTCGCCTCTGACCAATGAAGCCCAAGGTACTCACTGCACAAAAATGTTCCTTTCTTGTCTCCAAAGGCAATCAGTTTGTGCCCCAGATTCTGAGGGTTCATAGCTTTCTTTTAATTTTATAAGTCCGCACATGCATGGTTCCTCCTGCATGATTTGGTCCTGAGGAAGTGACCCACCCACAACTCCACAGAGCTCATTAACCCCATACTGAGCATTTTTTTTTTCTCATTTCACACATTCACTCAATGCTTTAAATGACTCAGCAGTAGCATGATCAGATGATTTGTTTTCTTCTCAGTGAGGAAAGCCAAGATATATCTTCTCTGATTCAAAACAGCAGTGTGACCCTAATACAGCACCAAATAACATTTCATCAGAGGGTGCAGAAATGCTAAAAAACACTTGCATTAAACTCGTTCATATTATTCATCCAACTTATTGAAGTTTTTATTTTAAATAACAAATAATATATAATAAATACTGAGGTAGGGAAGTTTGATCTATATCCAGAAAATTTTTTAAAAATTCCATTTTACTTGAAAAAAAAAAATAAAAAAGACCCACAGTTTTCTTCCCTATTTTTAATAGCTACAAGAGAAGGGCCAATGAGAAGAATGACATAACTCATTTTTTTTTCCCATTCCAAGGAATAGGCTCACGTTTTTCCAGATTTAGTTTTGCCAAAGTGAATGCCTTGAAAACTCTAGGATGATCACTGTTTCCTAACTTTTCAAGAAAGAGAAAAAAAGTAAACATGATGATGGTGGGTGATTCAATGGAATCAGCTTGTCAATATGATAAAATTGAAAAAGCTTTTACAGTATATGTCCACATGCTAAAATAAAAAATCTATAACATAATGTATATAGCGTAGAGTGGTTTTTGTCACGCCAAAAGAAAGGAATATCATTAATTTAGACAGTAAGTGTAAGGTTCTGTCTAAAATCTCCACAGATAAGTCACAGAAATACATCTTAGCCAGACAAATGGAGCCAGACAAGTTCTAGTTCTTTTAGAAGCTATCTAAAGATCCATCAGATTTTAAGTCTGTCATCTCTGGTACATGATAAGAAAAATTCTGGGCTATTTCCCTCAGTTATGCTAGTACATGGCTTCAGAGTTTTAAGGATTTATACATAATGGAGAAGAAAATGACCTCTCTTGAATGACCCTTCTTAGGCAAACTATCATATCTCTCTCATTCTCAAAAGTATGTGTGGCTCATTTTGGTAGGACTTGGTCATAGAGCATGCACATCTTGTCTGAACTTTCCATCTCTCTTTCCCTTGCAAAGTAATTTATGCACAGACTACTAAATGCCCAGGAATTCTATAATTCTTAGCACAGTGGACAGTCAGTACAAGGGGAAACCTATCTAATATTTAAACTTCTTGTTTGAAGTGTCTTAAATTCTATGCTTTGGAACTAAAGACCTTATGGAAGTTCTAAAACACATTCTCTATTGCTTCCTACGCTTCTAGTAGGTATGGCTGCCTACTGGAAGTGTGAGGTGGGTAAAACTGGCTCACAGGCATAAAAGAGGGTCCAATGAGGCAGAGTTTGTTTTTATTTACACTGGTCAAAAATTTTATATTTAACATAGAGTGTAAATCAAGCTCTTACATCTGTGCCTCTAGCTTTTGGCTGGAACTGTTTCATCTGCTCATCCTGAAACAGGGTTGTTGTGATTTCAAAGACTCCTACCCATCAGACTTTTTCAGGCTCACTCATGCTTGGGATTCTGAAGCCCTTATCATAGTCTATGAGGCCCAATCCCTACTACTTCTGTGACCTAATGTTCCATCACTTTCATGCAAAATTAATCCAATTGGCAATAGAATATGGTTACCTATGTGGGTGGATAGGAATAGGAATGTGAATGGGGATTAAAATGAATAAATCAATAAAAATTAGTGACTTTATGCCCCTTTTAAAATTCAACTTTCTTATTGGAGAGATGCCTGTATTTATAACTGAGCCTAACAAAGTTTCTGAACTTTCCTCGAGAATTCATTAGATAAGGGAGAACATGCAAAGCATTGCCCAGATGGAGGCATGTATTCATTCATTAATCTAACAGATGTTTTTTCAGAGTCTATGATTAATTACTCTGCTAACTGGACTCCACTTCTGCTCTCAAGGACCTTCCACTCTAATGTATGTTATAGAGAGTTTTTATGTCTCCATTATCACTGACAGGTTATTAGCCCACTTAGCTAAGTTATCATAAACATAACAACCTGCCCATAACAACCTCTCTTCCTGTTCCTTATTTTCTCTTTTCAATTGCCCTTTGACATCCATTAAGCCCTCAGGAATGATTTGACCCTTCATGGCCCATATTATTAACTCAGCTAATTTCTAGTTAGATAAGAAACCCCTTCCCCACCACCAACTACATTTTCATTCTCAAACAGCCAAGGAAATATTATAAAAGTCTACTCAGAACTATTTAAGTGTTTGAAATGGGTCCTTACAACCTTATTTAAGATGCCATTGTTTTCTTTTCTTTTTTTTTTTTTTTTCTTTTTTTGGAACAATTAATGGAGCCTCAGCCCCTAGGAAGCATATCTTAAGTTACAGGCAAATTGCGAGTCAGTGGTCTCCCAGACACAGCACTCGCTACTCTGCGGGATAGAACATTTCAGCACCCAAAAGAGGGTCATAATCTTACTCAGATAATCTCAGTCTCAGAGAGGATTTAATGGAGCACATGTCTCAGTCCCTATGCTCCTTATAAGGAGGTAGCCCTCCATTACGTTTTACTCTTTTCCGAACTTAGCTTTCTTAGGTCAATGTCAGTGAACACAGTATAAAGAACACTAACTCCTCCGCAACTTGTTAAACTTTTTCTTCCTCATAAGCCTTATAAACAAAAATGGAAGAACTTAATATGTGTACAGAGCAGCAAATGTTCTCTCCCCATTTCTTTTCAGATATTTCCTTCTTATATAAACAGGGGTGATGGTATTATAAATACCATTGTTCTACCTCCATGTTAATACTCTTATTATCTTGCATAAACAGAAATAACGAATATGTACGTGACATCAATCAATCTCTCTTTAAAAAATGCAGTTTTCATCTTTCTGAATAGTGAAGAAGGATTAATGAATTCAACGTGCAGTTTACCTGTTTGTATTTTGAATGTTAATAAAGTAAAAGCAAATTATTGCTTAAGTTCTTTTCAGATTTACGTCAGCCATTAACACTCTCCAGGCCAGCATCGGGAGGGAGAGGGAGGGACAGATGGCAAGGGGTCCAAGACCCCAGAGTCAGCGGGTAAGGGGTTTGGCAGGCTGGAGAGGACGGTAAGCTGCTGGGCAGGAGAGTTTTGTTGGGTAGGTAGGAGACATTTGCTGGCAGTGACAGGAATATTTCTTTGTAGAACAAATTGCTAGGAAGAGGTCATTTGGGGGCATTAGGTAAGAGGAATATCAAAAGCAAACATAGAGGCACTCTGAAGGGACGAGGGAAAAGGGAAATCACTCCTTTTTCCATCTCCTCATTGGTTTCCCTACCTCCCTAGCATGCTTTCTCTTTCCATCACTTCATACTCTTTTCCCCTCCCTTCTTCAGGTTCTTTCCTCTGCCTCTTTATAACAAAGAAGAATTTAGGAACAGTTTTAGGGGACAGTGAGACCAAAAATAAAAAAAGAATTTAGAAAAGACTATGATAATATACTGTACATTTATATATACAAGAAAATACAACCTATATTTGATTGACCAAGAACTAGAAACTGGGACTTTTGAGATTTAAAAAATTCATGGCATGTCTGGTCATATTAATCTCCAGACCAGCTGGTTTTTAGCATTGCTGGAAAGAGCTATAATAGAATCATGAGTAGGAAAAAAAATGGAATTTTACAAGAATTTATATTTGCAAAGAAAAAGGAACTTCTTTAGAGTTGTGTATTGAAATTCCCCCCAAATTATTTTTTGAACTTATATATAGATAATATTAAGAGAAGGTGCTTAGGAAGTCTCAAAGGGTTTAGGAAACTACTAAATCCTGTGTATTATGTTCATCACAGTCACTCAAGCAAGTAAAGGACAACTAGAGCATAGTATCTCACAGTGAACAACATGGTTGGTTACTCTGCCAGTCTGACATATGGAGGCAAGGCCCACAGGAGGAAGCGTCTCCTTATGAATACCAGAGAGAGACACCCAGGTTCATCTGAATGCACAGAGCCTGAGGGATTAGCTGCATGGTGTTTTCTGTGAGGTACCTGAAAGTATTCTGTAACCAAGCACCAACTTTTTAGCCGTGTCTTCTTGGAAAAAAATTCCAGTACAGAGCTTATGGGAATACGTTATTTGGTCACTGGGTGGGGGAAGGATGCTGAGGCATATGACAACATTCAATGCCTAAAGACAGGAGGAAGCAAGGAGAAAGAAGAAACACAGAGAGAGAGAGAGTGAGTGCCAAAGAAGGGTGCCAGCTCTGGAGACTCGCTAACAGAATAAATAGAGGATCTTAAAATAAGAGAAAGAAAAGAGCATGCTTTGAGGGAAACATTAGTATACTTTTGGAATCTGAAGCAAAAAGGAAAAACATTTGCCTCTTGTCAATTATCACCATTGCCCCATGGGAGATTCCTATTTCTTCTACTTTTACATACACAGGTAACATTCTTTTCCTAATGCATTCTTTTCCTAAGCATTCTGTGATAATGGTGGTAATGATGGCAAAGTTATTAAGTTCTTTTAAGTTAAGTTATTGGCAAAGTTTGGAATAAAACCTTGACTTCTAGGCTATGTTTCTGAGTCCAGTCTATGCCCTCCAAAGGGTTCAGTCTACTTTCTGTGGTTTCTCTGGGACTGATGGCAAAAGATAAGTGTGGTAGGGGCAGGCTTCCTTATTGAGATAGATGTGGCTCCAGAAAACAAGTACTCTACCTTCTCACCATGACTTTTTGATTTTCATTTTGTTTTCTCTTTTCTCCTAGACTATTAATCTCCAATTTCTTCTTTACCAGCCTGGACCCTCATGGTTGTTAACTTTAAAGACATCTACCAGCTCCATCAATTCCCTCAACTATGGTTCTCAACTGTACCTAGCCCAGATGAACTTGTTCATGTACATTCTCCTCAACTCCCAGGCTGCTGAGCAAGGCTGGAGAAAAATGACAAAACTATACAGTTTGGTGCCCCTCCTACAAGCCAAGAAACAGCAAAGATTGCCAGCAAACCACCAGAAGCTAGGAGAGAGGCATGGACCAGATCCTTCTTATAGGCCTCAGAAGGAACCAACCCAGCTAAGACTTTGACCTTGGATGTCTGGCCTCTAGAACTGTAAGACAATAAATTTCTGTTGTTTAAGCCACCCAGTCTGTGGTACTTTGTTATAGCAGCCGTAGTAAACCAATATACTTAGTAAATAAACTATCTTTGAGTATATTGGAATGCTAATTGGCTCATTCACTCCTCATATACTTATTGAATACCTACTATGTGTCAAATGCCATTCCAGGAAATAAAGTTATTGATAGGACAGTTTCTCTACCTTCATGGAACTTAAATTCTAGTGAGGGAAATAGACATCAAACAAGAAAATAAGTAAATAAATTATATAATTTCACTCTATGCCCATACTGACAATCATAAGCGTTTATCCTCTAAACACTGTAACTCTTGAACAATGCTCAGGGCATTAGCAGTACTTCAAAATATTCCTAAATACTATGCCCTGTTATTTCCCTTACATTCCTGCAATCTCTATAAAAGCCTGAAATATCCCTAAGATAAATGAACTTAAGCTGTTCTCTAGACTTTCTGATTTAAGCATGATTTGGGAAATCTACAAAACCATGATCAACACATGAAGTCTGAGACTGAGGGTGGAGTAATCCACAGGCAGTGCACAAGTTGAAAGTGTTTGGGAAGGACACCCCAAAAGCTGGGTTTCCCCATCAGTCAGTCATTCAATGCATATTTCTTAAGCACTTACTGTGTGCTGGCCCCTGAGCTGAAGATAGGAGAACTGTGGACACAGAGGGCATGGCGCTGACCCCTAAAGAGCTTACATTCTAAAGGGAAACACCAGAACAACTGATTTCACAGTGCATTCCTTAATTATGATTGTGATAGGGATATAAAAAGAGAGCTAGGAGAGCATGTGGGTCAGGGGCTTTGCCCTGAGGGCTGTGTTAGAGGCTTCCTTGAGGAAGTGATGCCTGAACACAGCTCTGGGGCTGGAGTATGGGTAATTGTTGGAGCAGGGATCATGGAGTCTTGTTTCTTCTTCCTCATCTCCTTTCATCCATGTGTCCACATTTCAAATACTTAAAAGCATTCTTCAAATATACTAAGAACACCAAAACTAAACACAAGAGAATGACTCTCCAGAGGAAAGGGGCCAAAAATAGACGGGAAAAAAAAAACCCTAATCTCACCATTTGTTTTGAAAACACCCAAAATGATTAAAACATATTATAAACTAAAACATATGAACTAATCACTTGCCAAGTTTCGTTTATAAGTTAAAGCCGTTTTTGAGGTTCATAAATTGAAAAAGAGTCTTCAAACATGAACTTGTGTTTTTGTTTTCGTGGCCCACCGTTGGCTTGAAGCTTTTGCTGTTAGGCTGTGTGGAGGGACAGGGGTCAGCCGGTCAGAAACACGTGGCTACACCCACTAGAATGGAAGCTCTGGGAGATCGGGACTTGCTTTCTTCATACCTGTATCCTTGATACACAGAAAGTGCTTGGAACATAGTAGGACTCAATAAATACCTGCTGAAGGACTAACTGAATGAATATTCTGGGCCTTTGAAGGAATTCTCCAACTCTCTTTTCTTACCCAAGCCACATCTTGCTTTAGGCCAGTGGGTCTTAACCTGGGGCAAGTTTTGCCCCCATCAGGGGACATCTGGCATTGTCTAGAGGCATTTTTGGTTGTCAAGACTGGAGAAGTTGCTACTGGCATCTCATGGGTAGAGGCCAGGGATGCTCTAAGCATCCTACAATGCACAGGATAGTTCTACACAGCAAAGATTTATCTGACTCCAAATCTCCACAGGGCCAAGGCTGCAAAACTCTGCTTAAGGCCCTTTGCTTCTGTTGGGCTGGACCTGGGAGCATGATCCTTCCTATATTTCAGTCCTAGAGGAAGAAATTGGAACAGGCTCCTTCCTTCATTCTCACTCCCTTCATGACCCAGCAGAACCGCCCCTGCTCCAAGGCACGTTCAGAGACAACCATTCTCACCTTTTGCCCCCACCAGGTTGATATGCAGTTGCTGGGGAAACCACCTGAAAAGTCTGTCTTTCCAATGGCAGTGAATAATTTTTACAGCATATTGGTAATTTCCCTGCTTACCTAAGAATATAGCCTAATTTCAGTAAAATTAGCTTGTTTAGAGAGCAGTCATGTATCTGTAAGAAACAGGAATGTCCTCCCCTAATTCGGCCCGTTTACCCATGTCTGGTCTGGATCTGCACACCAGTCTAGCTTTATTCATGATAAATAACATCAACTTCAAAAATTCCACCACAACTCAATAGTGTGCCTGCAGAGAGTCTGGGTTTATAGCATTTCCTCTGCTCCCTTCCTTGCCCTGCATATGAAAATAGTAGTGTCTGATTCTGGTCTCAATGGGGAAACTTCCGTGGTGCCAGAGGAGTACATGTGCCGATTTCCCCACTACGATGGTTGCTCCAGTAATCTTGGTTTTGTGGCATGCGTCCCAGTTACCATAGAGACGGCACACGCTAACAGTGTAGCGTTATGATTGGTGGGAAAGACACATTTTGCAGAAGCTTTTTTGGAGGGATCAAGATAAGACACAAGAAAGAAAGTGAGACTGCCAATAAAGAGGCACAGCAAAGAGAAGTCCCTGACGATCACAGATTCTAGAAATTCAGGACAACAGAGAATACAACTACTACTATAAATCCAACATAAACTTTCCACTCCAAGGCTGCCTCTGTCAGGAAAATTTCAAATGGGAGAAGAAAGAACAGATACAAAATATTCTAAAATAAAAAGGTAAATAAATGAAGCTACCAAGGTAGAGAGGTGACAAAAGTGGTATGCCAAGAAAACATTTTTAAACGATTCAAGGCAAGGGAAAAAAAGCAATGTAAGAGAACAATAAAATTGAAAGTTACATTTCTGTAGGCTGGCTGACTTACAGAGAGGCTGGCCCTCAGGGAGTAACTTAAGTTCTGAGTGCCTGTTTCCTTCCCCGCAAGTGGATAGGAAAAGAATAAAGATGACTTCCCTCTCATTTTTTAAAAGGGGTCTCCTTAAACATCCCAATGGTTTGATGTTATAACAGATGAACAGGATGCGTGCCAAAAAAATTCTGACAAAAACTCTTAGGGGATACATAAATTAGGGACATTGTTCACAATGCAAACAGGCTCATTCCATAGGTTCTTAAAATAATGAGCGCTTCGAGTCCACTGACAGTGTGATCTCCATGTACATACTTCTCTGCATACAGTTTTGAGGTATACAGTTATTACAGAGATCAAGGCATGTCTGCAGGGTAAAGGGCCCAGGTGTTGAATAATACATATTTTTAATTAGAAAGAAGGCTGGAGATAGGATGTGGATTGGTGTAGGGCATGAGTGGGAGAGAATTTAAGAGAAAACCAGTGTAGGGAAATGTTAGATAAGTGATTATAAGATCCTTGGTATCCAGGTGTATATCTGGTAATGTTTTATTACACATGCTTCAGTCTAACATATCTACTGCCCACTGGACCTCTAGATCTCCCAGTTTTAGTTATCATCGATATGCCAATATCTCTCCTATCTACATCTGAAGCTATTAGTTCTCGCCTGACCTCCAGCCCTCTATAGCAAATGACCTATTGGACAATTCCAATTGGATATCTCAACATGTCCAAAGCTACATCATCTTCTCCTTCAAAGTTTCTCTTTTTCCTCTGTTCCCTATGTGAGCAAATAGCATCACCATTCACCCATCTGCCCAAGCCCCAGACCTGGAGTCTTCTTTTGCTTTTTCATCACCTCTCAAATAATCACCAGATTTGTAATTCTAATGTAATTTCTTTTAATAATCGAAGGAGGCTTTTGTGCATAGAAAGTAATATTTATAGTTAATTGGGTTTTAAACTATTGTGTGTGTGTATGTACCTATCTATATACATATACATTATTCTACTTATTAATCTAGTAATTTCTGTATAAAATAAGAAGAATCACTTTCAGGAAGGGTGAGGTTACTAGGTAGAAAATTTGGGACCCAAACTATTTCGACTGTCAGTCAGGGGGTTGGAAGAATGAGAGTTAGGGTCTGATCTGGGAACACCTTCCAGAATGATGATACCAGGGTCACCAATGAACACACTGAATATTTTTATAGTAACTACAACAATGAGGGATTCTAAGTCAATATCCTATGAAGGGAATTTTACAACTCACGTCCCCCATGTTCAAGTTCCATTTTTATCTAATTCTTTTATAATCACTTTCCACTTTCTAGCCTAATAAAAGTAGACAGTATTTTGTTTTCCCTGTCAACTAGATTTTTCAATTCCAGTGACCTTTTTACTTATTGACGTTTCTCACATTTCCAGGTCTCTTGTTCCCACTGCACCTCCATTATCTGTCACTTGTAATATTGTAACAGTCCATTGTCCTATGTTCTCTTATGTTTCTGAGCCTTTGCACATGTCACTACCTATGTCTAGAACACCCATATTCCCTGATCAACTTTTACCAAAGGAAAAAAAACAAAACAAACAAATGCTTTAGATGTTGCTGCTTTGGGTGCTGAACAGAAATAGTGGCCTATCTAATACTCTAGATAAACCTACATAAAGTGCTCTTACTTTTGAAATTAATTTTGAAGAATCTGAAAATTTTGCCATGGAGAATCGTGGGGCCCATACCACAACATTAAGTTTTGCATTTAATAAAAACACCTGCAAATTCAGGGAAAGAAGCACTCATTCTTTCTTCGATTCATCCAGCAAACATTTACTGAACACCCTTTACACGCCAGGCACTGTTCTAGACAGTGGGGATTTCTTAGAGCACAAAACAGACAAAAAACCCCAAAACCCAAAAACAAAACCCTGCAATCATGGAGCTTACATTACACAGCAAAGGGAAATAAATATGTAAATAAAACATATATCTGAAGGGAATAAGTGCTATGAAGAACAACGAAGCAAAGGAGGGGGTACAATTTTAAATATGGTGGTTATGAAAGGCCTTAATTAGAAGTGGAAATTGAGCAAAGACGTGAAGACAGTGAGCAAACAAGCCTTACCTGGGGAAAGCACTGCAGAAAAGTGAGTGCAAAGGCCCTGAGGTGCAATCATGTATGGTAGGTGAGGAAAGCAAGGAGGCCAGTGAAGCTTGAGAATAGTGAGTGAGGGGTCAAGGGCTAAATGGAGACACAGAAGTAATAGGGGAAACTGAATGTGTAGGGCTTTTTGGACTATTGTAAAGGCTTTGGCTTTTGATTAGATGGGGAGTCATTAGAGAGTTCTGAGCAGAGGAGTGATGTGGTCTGACTTAAATTATGTTACATACATTACAAAGAATCACTCTGGTTACCGTTTTGGGAACAGACTGTAAGTGGCAACTCCAGCAGCTGGGAAGCTATTTAGGAGGCTATTGTAACAATCCAGACAAGAGATGATAGTAGCTAGAATCAGGGGAGTATCTTCGGTGAGGATAGGAAGTGGTAAGATTCTGGATATATTTTGAAGGTAGAACTACAGAATCTGTTGATAAGTTGAATTTGTGAGAGAAATAAAGGGCTGGGAGAGAAATAAATTTTTGACTTGACCAACGGTAAGGATGGACATGCTATTTACCAAGGTGAGGAAGACTGCATGTTTGTTGGGTAAAACAAGGAATTCCATTTGGGGATGTTAAGTTTGTGATGCCCATTAGGAGATGTTGAGTAGGCAGCTGAATACGTGAGCCTAGAATTCAGGGTAAAGGCCTAGACCAGAGATACAAGCTTGAGCCAGAAGCTTGAGTGTGAATATTAAGGGAGTGCGTGGAGATAAAGAAGAGAAGAGGTTCAAGGATTGAGCCCTAGGACCCTCTAGTGTTTACATGTTGAGGAAATGAGAATATACCAGCAAAGGAGACTGAGAAGGAATGGCCTGTGAGGTAGGAAGAAATCAGGTGAGTGTGGGGGACTGAAAGCCAAGAGGAGAAAGTGTTTTAATGGAGAAAGAATAATAAGCCATGTAAAACAGTGCTGAGAGATCAGGAAAGATGAAGACTGAGAATTGGTTAATGGATTTAGCAACATGGAAATCTTTGGTGATCTTAGTATGAACAGTTTTATTACATTGATGGGTACAAAAGCTAACTAGAGAAGGATTAAGAAAGAATTAGAGACTAGGATTAGAGAGTGTCTATATGATTATAGACATTTCTAGAGAAGTTTTGCTACAATGGGAATCAAAGAAATGGAACAGTAGCTGGCGAGGAGTGTGGGTTCAGAAGAGGGTATTTTTAGGATGACAGAAATTACAACACGTTTTATGCTGATGGGAAAGATTTGGTAGATAGGAAAAAAATGATAAAGTAAAAGAAAGAGGGGAGCTTTTTCAGGAGCATTGTTTATGAGTGTGTGAGAGGGGGCGGGATGTAATGCACAGAGGGGTGGGCTGAGGCAGGAGCATGCAGAGTTTATCCATAGTTATAGGAGAGAAAGAGAGTTTGTGGGCATGGATGCAGATGGGAGGGTAGGTGTGCTGGAGAGTGAATGTTTGTGCAAGTTCTTTTTTGATTGCTTCTATTTTCTCAGTGAAGTAGGAAGGAGGGTCATAAGTCTCAAGTCTCAAGTAAGAATAGGGGAGGAGATGGAAGGTTGAGAAAGCGAAACATATGAAATACTTTTGTAGAGATATGGAAAAGCGAATGGACAGGGAGGCAAAATATAATTGCAGGGCAGTACTAAGAGCCTCTTTGAGTGATCATGAGTTTAAAGAGAGAATCATCCGTTTACTTGTGTGTTTTTCTGCAGCCACATTCAGGTGGCATGTAGGCATGGAATAGGTAGGGAGTTGCGTATGATCACTATGGTTGAGATTTGCCAGGAGAGGACAGTGAAGCAAGGAAGATCAAGGGAGTTAAGGGTGTACGAAAGGAAATGATTAAAATCATTGTCCACAGAATCTAAGCTAGATAAGGTAGTAAAAACTTGAGTGACTACACACAGAATGGATGGATTAGAGGTCCTAGTAGGCTTTAGGAATTTTGTAATAGCAGGAATAGAGGGATTGGGTTGCGAAAATATTAGGTGGTGGTTGGAGAGTGGGATGTTCGAAAGTGAGATTATGGAAAAGTTGTAATTAAAAGGTCAAAAGGATAACCATGGGAGTGAGTAGCTGTGGTAGGGTGGAGGACAGATTATGAGCAAATCAGGGAATTGAGAGGCAAGGTATTGGAAGGATTATATATTTAGACACTGAAATGAACAAGAATTGTGATGAGGTAGAAATAGAAAGTGCGTTAGAGAGCCAGTGACTAAAATCTTCAAAAATTGGGAGTGGCAACCAGGGATTTCGTAGATCCCTGCAACACGGAGTGGTTATGGGAACACTGAGCTCTCCTACTTCCTCTGCACTTTTCCTTTCCCTCACTTTCCACCTTCCCAGTTTATGTAACTGGCATTAGTAAACTCTTAATTTCCCCAACTAGATAACAATAAATCACCTGTGAAGTCCCTTTGTCCTTTCTATTTGAATTATCTCCAAGTCCTAAGAATTTCCATTTTCACATGTTTACTCTCCTTTCTCCCCATTTTGGGCCATTACATTCTCCTGCCAGTCACTCCCTTTTCTATCACTGAGTTTAATGTCCTTCACGGCACGAATCAGTATCTGAAATTATCTTGTTCATTTATTTGTTTGCTTTTTGTTGGAGGGAGGTTCTATTTCCCCTCATTAGAATGTAAATTCCTTAAGGGTAAAAGCCTTGTCTATCTTGTGCCTGAAACATAGTGTACCCTCAATAAATATTTCTAGAAGGAATTAATGAACGGCCCCATCACATGCTGATGAATCCTGATTTTCTCAGTTTCACAGGCTGGCCTCACTTTACCAGTCTACCACTTTCTCTTTATTCTCCTGCTCAAACCATCCATTTCACTCAGTAAGGGCGTTTGACTGCTCCTCTAAAACATCCTGTTAATTCCTATCCTGATGATTTCATCATCTTTCTCCCCTGTTTTTAATGTCAGTTCCCCACACACTAATTCTTCAAGGCTCAGCGTGGGTCTCATCTCCTGGATGGCTTTTCCATGATTACTCTGAGGTCTGCTGATTTCTCCCTTCTTGAAAATCTTGCTATGCCTAATAATGTCAGCTGCCTTATATTTCCTAATTATTTAAGATGTGTTCATCTTATCTTTTCATTTTGAACATAGGTTTTATTTTTGG
Organism: Ceratotherium simum simum; assembly: GCF_057802395.1. NCBI lineage: Eukaryota > Metazoa > Chordata > Mammalia > Perissodactyla > Rhinocerotidae > Ceratotherium > Ceratotherium simum. Next base: position 16,839,191 of record NC_141914.1, read on the forward strand.
CTCCGGGATCCTGACTTATGTCTATGGTACACTCCATAATAACTAATATAATGTACGACAAATGATGGATGTTCAAAAAAATACCGTGGCTTCTTTGGATAGTTTCATTGACTTCCGTCTTCCTCAACAAACTGACAAACTTGACTCCCCTCCCACTATCTGACTATTCTTTCTGCTTTATCTGTATCATCTTCAAGACCATGCCCTCTGTCCACCACAGAGAATTCTACATCCTTGCATTGTAATTTCCATAACTAAATCATTGTCTTTGCCATCACTGTTCCTGGCGTCTCTTGACAATTTTAGTATATTCAGGACACAGTTGCCAAGATCATCTTTCTTCTTGGTTGATATGATTCTTTCTTTAAAAAAAAAAATCCTTGCAATTTTTTTTCATCAAACTTTATGTATCCCCTTGAAATTTATTTTTCCTTGGCTCCATCCTTGGGTTGGTTCTTCTCCACTTTCTCTGTGTTCAGTCCCCACTTCTCACTCAATTTGCCCTTTGTCTCATTTGAGGGAATTGGCTTTCACACCTTCTTTCAAACCGCCCTGTATATTTAGAATAGTTTCTCAAATAATATAAAATTTATAATATTTATGAATAAATGACACAATGCCAAGATATTCTTTCTCTTCTTTCAAATAACATCTGAAGATGCACCTGCACCACTAAGTTCTATATTTAAGATATTGAATAAGTATCATCCATCCATCTGTTTTCATTCTGTCTTGCATTTTTCAGGACCTGCTTAAGAGTTGTACTGTGAGGTCTTTGAGGCTGGGGACTGTCTCACGTGGTTCACAAACTGGCCTTTGCTCTGTATATTCATGTTTCTTTGACAAATAATGAATAATAATAATAGCCCACTGTGCATTTTTACATTCCACTCATAAGTTCCTGGAAAAAGGAAAACTAATAACCAGGGATTATAATAGAAACACCGAAACAAAACTAACCTCTTACCAGGTTCTGCTACAGTAACCTAGACTTCTATAGACTTATATTCTAATAAATAATTACCTACTTAAGTCATTTGTAAATTGTTCCTTTGCCAACATTGTGTATCATATCAAATGCCTATGTGATTTATAGGACAGGGAAAAACAACTAGAACATTACAGCTTTGTGGGGGATCAGAGCAAAAGCAGCAAAATAAGAGGTTTACTCTGCTGGGTGCACAGTTTGTAAGAATTAGTCTCACAAGTAGAACTACTTGACAGAATATATGCCTGCTCTCCAGCTTTCCCTTCTCCCCCTCCCCTTTCCTTTCGCCACTCCAGATCTCTTTTCAATAATGGAAGACTTGCTTTCTTTCTTTTTTTTTTAATTCCAGGTGGGAAGTGTATCATTTCGCGTGAAAAATCTGTTTTTCCTGTGAATATAACAAATGTTCTGATTGAAGCCGCTCTATGAAAACGGCAGTGTGTCTAATGAACGAGGAGGGGACTGCAGCTTAATGGGAGAAGCGCCTCCATATTTATCCACAGATGAGCCACATTTAAACTCCAGATTTCAAATGAAGACCAAAATGTTACAATTGCCTTGTTACTGCAGTGGCCACTAGATGGCAGGTCCAAAAATCTGATGGGAGCGTCACTGGAGGGCAGTTACATGGGAAGGAGAATGCTTCTGGCGCTCAATCCAGCGCTGGTTTATCAATAAGCCTCTGCTGTTTGCTGAAACATTGGGTGGATAAGGCGATATCCACACTACTTCACAGGGCTGCAGGGAAAAGGAAGCCCTTTGATATCTAGGTTTGTAGAGCACTGTCATCACATACTCACACATCTTTAGACTTCTACCAACAGACATTCTCAGATCTGGTTTTTATAAATGTTCAGCTGTATTTCATTACCTAATGGTCTTCGCAATACCTTGCCATAACCTCAGGGGTATAAAAAGTGGTTGTCTAATCTGCCTCTGTAGAAACACATGGAGAAGACTGTCCGGCTGGGGTGAGGATACACATAGCTGTACTGTGTACCACTTAATATGTGTTTACCAGTAATTCCAATTTAGTATTTTATATACATATTTCCTATACTGGAAACTAACCATATATTCACGTTAATTGTTTTGGAAAAGAGAATGTTTATATATAAGAGATCTCTTATTCAATGGAAAAAAATAATTAAGCCCCATGATCAAAACTGATGAGTAAATTTAGAACAAATTTTCTGTTGTATCCAGTGTCATTTCCATTTTTTTGGACTGAAATGGCAGATTTCTAGAAGTGGACCTTATGAGACTATAGAAGAAGTCATGCTTAGGCCAATTATTCTGAAGATAGATTGCATCTCTCCCTTCATAATTTTTTTCTTTTTTTTTTTTTCTTTGTTACTGGATTATCCTGATATAAATGATTTGACTACAGGGACACTGAGTACTTTTCTTTATCTTTTAATTAAGAGAACTGACCTTATGATTTTTGAAAGTAAAGAATCACAAGCTCTGAGATAATTTATCATTCTCTCTTCAGAAAATATGTTCTAAAGTCAAATTTATTTTTGTACAAAAGCCATGACAAGCATTTTGATATACATTTAAGCATCCATGCCAATTAAAATTTTATAACAAAGAAAGCAACACAAACAATTATAGCCATACAACTCACTCATCACTCACCTTTTGTTCCCTCTTTCTTTTAAAATTAGGTAAAAGCATAACAGCAAACACTGATTTCATCTACCTTTGCTCTGTATATTTGGACTGTTAAATGTCTACATCAGACACAAGAAGAAGAGGACATATACACAGCTCTTCAGAATTAAAAAACAAGATTTTTTTCCATAAGGAATAAAGACGGACTATACTATTACCACAGAAGAAATTTTACATCAACACTAGCTGACTTCCTTTCATTTGGCAGGAGCATTTAAAATACGATGACAGAAACAATTTATGATGAAGCTCCATGGTTATTTCGACATAATTGTGGTGAATGAAATTTAACCTCCTCTCCTTGTCCCCCCCAAAATGCTAAAACTTGTCCCTCCCTCACCGAAAGAGCACTGGAATGGCAGCTGAGGCCTGGCTTCTATCTTGGTTTCAACAATGCCTCACGGGATGAGATCCAGAGGGTACGGCCTCCCTGGGGTCCTCTTTCTCATCTCTGAGATGAGGGGTTTTAAGGAGAAAGTCTGTGATTCCTCTCTGTTTTAATGGTCAATATCCAGTTAAGTGCACTACTATGCATTGCAGATTTTTTTTCTCTGAAATAGACTAATTCTCTCAGATGAGAGAACAATATTGTTAAGGAGCTTATATTGAAAGCTAACATGTCCCTACCAACATTGTGGGCCCTACTCGTGGAGGGGAAGCTGGAATTGATTCTTCCTTCAACTCTCCTCATTCCCATTCTGCCTCACTCTTCCACCGACCTCCTCATTGTCCATAAGTCTAAATCCCACCCCAGAGGGCCTCCCTGACCCCTAGGCAGTCACTGGCTAATTATCCAAAAAACCCCGTACTTTCCTCTTGGGCACGTAGCTAAACTCTGTTTCCCAGCCCTCCCTGTAGATGACTACCGCCTTGTGACCAAATTCCGGTCAATGGGATATCAGCAGAAGTGACCTGTACCGCTTCAGGCCTGGCCTACAAAAGGTCCTGTGCAATCATCACTCTCTTTGTTCCCTAGTGTTCTGGCTGGATGTCACACCCAAGGTGACCTTGGAAGCTACATGCTGAAGATTACAGAGCTTCTGCCAACCTGGATCCCCGACCCGTCTTTACATGAGCAAAAGAGAAACTTCTATTATACTAAGCCACTGAGATTTGGAGGTTTATGTATTATAGAAACTAATATTACCTTAACTAAGAACCCCCTAAACCAGAGATTGGCTGTCCCTCTAAGACGCTTGATTTATGTCTCTTTGACCATGTTTTCACCTTGTAATGAACTCTCTACTGATATCTAAGAACTTTTAGGGCGGTACATGTTTTATTCCTTTTCTCACCCCCCACAGAACTCTAGCTAGTTGAATAAATGCTGACTATAAAACGTAGCTAGTTTGGAAATTATAGAAGGTTGTAAAAGCAGTTGTGATTAAAAAAAAAATTCTAAATTTTGTCTTGTCCTATTTAGGTAGAAGGCAGGGATGATGAGTTTCAGTGTGGAAATGTTATTGTGACAACCATAGCCTTTTAATATATTTTGTGTACTGCCTTCCTAAAGGCCATGCTCCCAAAATAAAGTGCAAATTAAATATTTTGAAACATTAAAACAATACCGAAGGGAGGGTTAAGTGAACAGATGAATTGAGAAATATGAGAACTAGGGGATTTTAAAAAAATGTCATGAGTTATATGGGGCTACCACTACCACTCATGAAATTACAGCTATAAACTATCATCTCAAACAGATTCCCGCACTTTGGGTGCATTACTCTCAGTGTCAGTATTGACCTCTTTTGAGCCAAATTCCTCGGACATTTTCTGTTTTATTTTTTGTTGGCCTCACCGCTGCCCCTCCCTGAAACACTTCGCCCTTGGTTTCCTCAGTGCTGGCCTGATTTTCCTATTCTCTAATAGTCCTCTCTTCTTTTCTTTGGCTGCTCTTTCTCGTCCACTCTGGAAGCATTGGAATTTCCCAGCATTCTGCTCTGAGTTTTTTCCTCACAACTTCCGCTTGAGTCATCTAATCCAGTCTCACGGCTTCACTTACCACTTCCTCACAAGCCAGTCCCAAATCTCTAACTCCAGCCCAGAACTTCAGACCTGTATTGTCTATGGTTGTTTTAAGAAAATCTAAACATCTTGCAGCCACCTTAAATACAACAGGTCCCCAATCCAAAGCATCACTTGTCCTTTCTTGGCAAACCTCTTCCTCCTCCTCCTGTGTTCCCTGTCTTGGTAGATGACATCAAGTTATGTTAAACTCTCCTCATTCTTCTTTGTCCCTTATCTAAATTAGCTAATTAAATTCTAAATCTTATCATGTTTTTACAGTTCTTTTGAGGTTTTCAGCCTAAGTTTGAGGACGAGAGAAGTGAAGGCAGATTAAAAATAGGACTTCTTGTAACTCAATGTCAGAGACCTACTACTATGAATTTCTTCACACAAACATACAAAAAAAGCAGAAGTACAGAATGACAAAAAGAAGATTTTCCTACCCTTCCATCATACCCGAGTGACACTACAAACCCACAGAGAACCAAGAGAGCTGTCCTGAGAGTGGCCATTCTCACTTTCTATTTCTCACAATTGGGCTGCTTTGAAACAAAAATGAATCAATGGAAAAAACGGATTTTGCAGGGGTGACAGGAGCTTTGCTCATTGCAAAGAAAAGTTAAAATAAGTCCCTGATGGTTAAACCTACAGAAACTCTAGGCCTGTGGTTTTCATTCATTCCTGGGTATACCTGTAAGGGCTCACATTTATTTTAAGTGTTATATTTTCCATTGACATTCAAATGAGACTTCCTTCTCATCTAATCAGTTGCTTTGATTTCTTGGTCCTAAAATTCATTTTTCAGTGTTTTCCACAATTTTTCAACATTAGTAGTAACTTCTGATAGCAACCGTGGTCCTTTTTCTTTCCCTGGTGATATATTTATCATCTATTATACAAACCTCCTCTTTGCTTCCTCCCTTTGAACCACCAGCTCTAACATCTTAAATTTTCATTTGACATACTGCTTACCTAAATTATTTCATGTGTGTTCCCATCCATGGAAATTCATTTTTGTGTGACATAAATCCCTACCCTATTCTATTTCACAGTAATAAAACTTTATACTGAATTGCAAAAGAGATAGGTAACCAACCACGCAGCTTAAATTAAGTGCAAGATACACATGTTTGAATATTCTGCTCTCTGTCTACGATTTGTGTAGAGACAGGTCCTGTTTGTGTCTGAGCATTCTGTCATCTTACGGAAACTGTTGGAGTTAAATCACGTAAGAACAGTTTTCTCAATTTGATTCAAAAGTAACTTCTGCTATGCAAAAAAAAAAAAAAAAGCAGTTGTAAAATAATATGTGCATAAAAAAACTCTTATAAATAATGATTACAGTTGGGTTCAGTCTATGAAAGAAGCAGCTCTAGGACTTGAGCACATGCCAATGAGATTAAAACTCATCCGGGTTGGCATTCTCATTGATTGTTGTCCCTCAGCACCTTCAATGGTTCCCAGTCCCTGTCCAAGCTAACCTTTGCTAGTTGTTGTAGCCATGGTAAATATCCTGTTTATTGGATTTTATTAGCATTTTAAATTTTGACATTTGGAAAAGCACAATCCTCCTTCTTTTTCATCCTGTCATTTTTAATGTATAAGTGTCCAGGCTTTTTCCAATTTTAAGTTTCTCTCTCCTAGCTTCAGAAGACTATAATTTTGGAAAGTCACAATTATTTTGCTAGTTCGTGGCCAGAATATATCAATTCCATACAACAAAATTTTTGTCAGAGGCATCATTCATACAATTTAAGCATCAAAGTTTACTTCTGCCACAGTTATTTGAAACTTTTGGTGAAATGAGTTTTGGTCGGAATCACCCATTTAATTATGTTGATTCTCCACCATTTTTGGTGATATAATAGTTATATTGCTAGACATTTGCTCGCACTGGAAAGTTTTCAAAGTGCTGCCACATAGTTCTTATTTGATTCTTAATATACGTTGTAGCATAAGCAATCAGATATTACACCCATTTTACAGATAAAGAAACACAGGAACAGAGAGTATTACTCTGGATCACACATGGTGAGCAGAAAGGCCAGGACAAACTCCTACTGCAGGGTTCTTTCCACTGCATCACATTATTATTAACGTTAACTCACCATTGCATACTTATTCTTGCTTTTCAAAGATCTAACCGTCATGTCCTCCTCTGCACTGCACTAATATCATTCCTGTCATATTCTAATTGATCTCTTTATTAGACGGTACTCACTTTTCCATTTCCCCCCAGCCCTCACTAGACTGTGAGCTACTCCAGGAGGATACTTCTTCCACGTTTGTATTTCTAGTCTCTGGTGAGATCCCACCACGTATTTGCCAAGTCACTCTGTGCTACAAATGTTCATCTTCTCTTAGTTGTAAACTGGTTTCAATCCACGATTTTTAAGACTATGTTATAAGTGTTAGTATTATCTGAGAGGAAGGCATTTTATCCACGTTACACATAGGAGAATGAAAAAATCAGGAGACTGAACGGTTTATTTCAAAGTATCTGGCGAGTCAGTGACAGAGATATGAAAAAAATAGCAACAACAAAACAACCCAGGGAACTTCATGCTCAGGCTTCCTCTGTCCCACCATAGCCAAATGTACTGGGACCAAATGGACTGTGGGGGCTGTGTAGGCAACACGAACAGTACTCCCATACCCCTTGTGCAGGTACAATTGTTTAAAAGAACAGTGGCAAACTGGACATTTTGTTCCTTTCTAATTTATCTGTGTTCCTGTAGCCATGTCTCCACTCCTAAACACTAATCACTTCTCTAGGTGAGCTTAAGTACCTAATTATTAAGAGCCCTCCAAATTTCTAGTGCCATCTTCAATACAGTTAGTGCTGTTTCTGTCCCATTTGCCCCCTGTGCTTGGTACTGCATCAGTATAGCAAATATCCCTAATGAAGAATCATGATACAGGGTTAAATTGACAAATTAAGCAATTCCTTTAGTTTTTATGTAGATGCCTTTCATCTTTGAATCCCCATCCTCCATTTGCTTAAAATACATCCCATTGTGAAACTAAAAAAACAATGCTACTATGACAATTCAAAGAGAAATAATGAAGCCCTGGCCATTTTCCAGAGACTCTTGTCACCTGTAAGCTCTTACATATAGCATCAGACAACCTAGGCTCCAGGGAATGGTTGGACAATACATTAGCAGATTTAATATTAATCTCTAGAATCCCAGATTTATTTCCTGTCCAGGTTAAGAGCTCTTTTGATTATTATAGCAAAAAATAATACAAAAAAATCGATTATAACCATTAATGGAGGCTTAAAATATTAACTTCCATAGCTTTAACCCAATATCTATAATTAAATGCAAAAAAGCTAAGTTAATGCAATGTTAAGGTTGAGCTTCTAATTGCACAAAAGTCGTGAAATTTAAAATTAAGGTTTCTACTGCCACTCTCTGTCAGTTCTACAACTTTCCTCACATTATTTTGTACAATATATGTTAAATTTAAATGCGTCCGTGACAGAGTTCCTAGGAAAGAATATAAAGCATGATAGATTAAGATTCATCTTGTAGATGTCTACTTAGAGTTTTACATAATCAACGATACTGGAAAAGTACAATTATTTTTAAATTACAATGCCCCATTTGAGTGATCACCTTATTCCTGTTTAGGAATTTGTCCATATCCCCTATTAATCCTTTAACCATCACTTCTGATTACAAACTTGCCATGCCCTGGAGAAGGAAAGAGAATTTATGTAAAAACAAACAAAACGACCTGTGGGCTGTGATGGTACAAATGGGCCTGTTCTTTCAACATATGACAAAAGGTATTCATGTGGGACTGCTACCTAAGAGAATAACTCAGAATCTTCAGGTTTATGGGCACATCTAATAGAGCAAGTAAAGGCTCTAGAGATGGGTAAACAGGGGTTCAAATCCTTTTAATGCTACTTAGTAGCTAAGGTGACTTTGAGCACATTACTTGACCTTTCTGAGTTTTATTATCAGAGTCATCATACCTACTTCGTAGGGTTATTATGAAGATGAAATGAAGTAATACATGGAACACAGGCTTTGCAAAGCTCTCTTGCAGTTTATAGCTCCATATCAACCATTACCATTAAAGAATGAATAACCATAATTTAATCATCACTTGGCTGTCCATAGGTATTTCTGAAACTCAAAACAATGATCATTTACAATTCATTTTATTGAAAGGTACATAGAGTTGGTTTCTTTTCCTAATAGTTGCCTTAGGTTAGGGATGTGTCTATAGCTTATTACTGAGTGTCCAGATATGTTCAATACATGGTGCATTGAGGTACCTCAGCTAACTCTGAAGGCAGAGTGAAATGAATTCTTGGATAATGGGCTGCCATGCCCAATATTTTCTTCAAATTTGACGAAACATTTGTGTCTAAACAGAAAATATGCTTGAGAAATTCTAGTCCAACATGCAATTTAGAGAGAAAGTTATAAATCATAAATATAAGGGCTTAAAGCTGAAGTGCCACCTCAACCAAAACAATAATAAAAACTCCTGAGTGCATTCTGGCAGGAATAAATAAGAGCAACAGAGCCTGTTGTGGACAGTGCAGAGCCCAGGAAAGTAACCAAGTGAGTAAACAGCTAGGCAGGATTATCCTCATTTGGGAGAAATCCATTCCAGATAGGAATTAAAGGGGAGGGGCTGGGGGAGGGAAAATAAAGGTTGGAGGGGAAAGGCTTTTGCATCTGAAAGTAGCTAAGTTACCTTGTGGAATGAAAAGGAAATTTGTTTTTCCCTGTCAACAGTAATCTCGTTTGAGGTCTAGCAGACTGGTACACAAAAGGTACATGTGTTCCACCTACTTGGTTTTTCTCCTCTGGCAGCGAGATACACAGGCAGGGTTCAGGTGAAGCAGACCCACTCAGAATAACATACCAAATTCCTTTCCTAAGGTATAAATACTGACTCTTCAATAGCTTTGTTCAACAGCTTTGTTCAACAGACTGATAACTTGCTGCACAGTTCCTGGCACATTCACAGCCAGGATTTGTTCCTGGGGGTACTACAATGCAACAAATGGATTTAAATGATAGGTGGAGAGATCTATACTGAAACCATGAATCCCAAGTGAAAACAATTACTGAAGCCAAAAAATCTCACACACATATAATACCCAGAAAAACACAAATAACTAATAATCTCTGAGTCTTATCGGCTCTTTCTATGTTAAATCAATGGTGTAGATGAGATTTCGAAGGGGAGTAGTTGGATCCGTGAGCTCAGCGTCACATATTTCTGACTTCTGTGATGTGGACCAAGTTGCCTATCTTCTTGGTACCTCATTTTCTTAACAACAATTAACAAATTGACTGTAAAACCTTTAGCTAATATAAATTCTATTAGAAAACGGGCTGTTTCCAGAATAAGCCAAAGACCCTAGCTATCTCCACCCAAAGATTTATACTCCCCAAGCTTTTTAACAACATGCAGCATATATTTATAATCATACAATTTACACTTTTAAGACCAAGACAAAAGCTAAAGTTTCAATGGCCATAAAAACAAAAATTAAAGCAATGGCTATTTTCTGAGAAAGGAAAGAGTTTTCTTTTTCTAATAGCTTAACTCAAAAAGTTTGGAAGTCTTTTTCTTGACAGATTTTCCTACAAAATTCAGCTTTGAGAGTAAGCACGGAAAATCTCAGGAAATAGGCAAATATTGTTAATTTAAATGCCTCCCTTCCTACTCCAGGAAACCTCACAAAACTAAATAATAAACAAATTAGAGGTAATTCATTCATTAATTCATTTAGCAACTATTGATTGAGCACCCATACTGTGTGTGGCGCTGGGTGAGGCAGTGAACAAGAGGGTCTGGGTTTCTGCTCTCACAGACAGTGCATAACACTCTCTCCCACTAGTATTAAGGAAAGACTAGCCCTAGTCAGCCTTAGTGGATTTGGTCATGGAGGTTAATAAAGTTCAAAACAGTGATCATTTAAGTTTCATTTCATTAAGGAATTTTTGATATAATAGTTTATGTCTATTACAAATTACCTTTCTGCTAAAATGCTGAGAATTGCCCACTACAGCCATTTTTGAAATAACAAAAACAAATCAATAGAAAAAACTACACTGATATGGGGTAAGAAATCCATTTTATAAGAAAAAGACACGTTACCTAAGGCCAATAAGATTACCTGAAGTGCTCTTAAAAACAAGATTTTCAAATGTGTAAGGGATCTCCCAGCTATCTCAAACACTTTAACTGTGACTCATTCATTCAGTCTGTATTTACTCAGTGTCTAGAACATGGAAGATAGTATCTCTAGGAGCTAATTTTACTCCATCAATAAATTTAGAAGAATGACTACCTGTTTCATGTGGTGGTTATCATGAAGAAACGCTGTCAGAAAACTAAAATAAAATGGCTCATGAAGTTGATGCATATATTAAAATACAAGAATTCTGCTCACACTTCTTCTTTCTCCTTGGGCTGGCATTATCCATGAGCATCCCAGGATATGAAGGAGGGAAAACCTGCTTTAGATATTTATGTTCCTGGCTAGGCTAGTCAAAAAGGAATAGGAACTCTGTTCTTACTGGATGCTTCTGGATGCCACAGAAGAACAACTTATGGCCTATTGTACATAACCAAAAGGGGTACTAGTATCTTTAGAGTGTTCAGAATAAAAACCATTTACTCTCTCTTCAGGGTAATCTGGAAAATGTCCTTCTTGGGACTTTCTGTCTTCCACATAAACTACCATTTATATAGGATTTTATAGTTTACAAAATGCTTCCAAGTGCATTGTGTGGTTTAGTTAGAAGGCAGCAGTGTGGGGATTAAGAGCACTGGCTTTAGCACCAGAGAAATCAGGGTGTTTACCAAAGTCACTTACTAGTCATGCACCATTGTGCAAGCTGCTTGATCATTTTAAGCCTGGATTTTCTTATTTGTAAATTGGAGATAATAATACCTACCTTGCAGTGAGGCAGAGGTTACTATGGTGCAGTTAAAGTGTTATTATCATTGCTAACCCATAGCAGGGACACCAAGGGCTTCTCAATAGTGTGCTTCTCTTCATCAGGCTGGAGGAAGGAGTCTTCACCATTACTTAAGAGTACATAATCCAACCTCTAGTTAAAGTAATAGTGTCCTCAGATCTTAGATCTGAACCATCTTCATTAAACGGTTCTTTAATTCATGGCCAAAAAAGGCCTTTCCATATACTCTCAGAGAGACAGTCCTTCTTTGCGAGCAAGATATAAAATTTAATTCTAGGTCTTCTTTAACCCTGAAACCATGTTGCCTGAAGCAACCCATGAGCTGCCATCAGATTTTATTAGGTGGGCTAAAGTAGAGTCAGAAGGAGATTTCCTTACATAATGGCTGTCCCCATGGAACCTTCAGAGAGTCAGTTAAAACTGTTTAAGGAAGAACTTTCAAGATCCACAAGTATAGGAAAAATCTTGATGGCCTCTCTCCCTCACTGATTCATTGATAATTCGCAAACATTGGGCTGGCACAACTAGAGTAAAACAGTACATCTTGCACAGTGTAAAGCGGTGGGTGTGCATGTTTTTGGAGCCAGTCAGTCTCTGGCAGCTGACTGAGTCACACTCGTGCTTTGTTGCCCACTTACATCTTCAGAGAGCAGCCTGGGTGGGGATACTCATCAGATGTGCTCATTTAAGGACAAACCCATTTGAATATTGTAAGATTTGGCAAACTTCCTCTGCCGAATGGCGAACCTGGCCCACTGCCTCTGAGATGCTTCTATTGCTTGGCTGGGAAACATAGGTCCTTTAATGTCCTTCACATGGTAGAACACATTCAAGACCTTCCAACTAAACACCTGCAAAGAGTCCTGAGTGCTTTACCTGTTCTTCAAACATTCTCAAGCTCCTGGCCCAGACCAGTGGGTTACAGATGTGCAGTGAGTCCTTTTGCAACACACAACTATTTTTTTTTTTTTTTTGGTGAGGAAGATTCTCCCTGAGCTAATGTCTGTTGCCAATCTTCCTCTTTTGCTTGAGGAAGATTGTCCCTAAGCTAACATCTGTGCCAACCTTCCTCTATTTTTCATATGTGGGATGCTGCCACAGCGTGGCCTGAGGAGCAGTGGTGTATAGGTCCTCGCCCAGGATCCAAACCCAGGAACCCCAGGCCACCAAAGCGGAGTGCGTGAACCTAACCACTAAGCCACCAGGCTGACCCCAACATACAACTATTTTTAATCATGAATGGAGAATCCCAACGTCTTATTGAGATCTAGTGGTCACATATTTCGTTCAGAAGTTAGCAAACATTTACTGGAGAAGTTCAATGTGGAGAATTCTGTAGCATACTTGAGGAAATGCTCTTACTCCCTTAAGATGTTTATAGTCTTTTTGGGAATGAGGGAACAACAAAACCTATAGAGGCAAAACTGCTTAACTGCAAAACTGCTTCTAGAGCAACACAAAAGTGGGTACACACAGAATATAGAGAGACCTTAGGGTAATCAATAGATCAAAAAAAGAATGTGGAAGTGAGTCATGGATATACATTTTCCGAAGTGAGAGAGAAGAGCATCACAGAATGGAGAAAGAGCATAAACAAGGGCCTGGAGGAGGTAGAGGGCGAGCAGACTGATGTGGCTGAAGTGGAGACAGCAGGGCAGTAAAGAGCAAGGTCACTGCAGGAGCATGGAGCTGTGTGAGGAACCCACTCACCTGGCTCATGAAGACTGCAAGATGCTAAACCAAAGCCCCTGTCCATTCTACTTTCGGGGAAACGGAAGTTTGTGGGGACCTTGGAGTTGAGGAAGAAAAAGAGGCCAACGAGAATAATTGGTAGCAGAGGAGCTTTACAGCCAGACGAGGAATTTGGATTGTAATCTATAGGTAGAGAAGAAGTAGTGTAGAATCCCAGGCCATGAAACGAGATGAGGAAAATGATGGGTGGGAGCAACTATTTTAGATGCTTGAAAGGATTGTTTTATTAAAACAGCCTGAAGGAAGGATGGCCTGTTTCTAGCTGTTCAGAAAGAAGATAGGGCCATCCTTTTCAAGGCCCACTGTGAGGTCCTGAAAATAAAGAGAAGACAGAGGCCAGCTGAAGAGATATCCTTGGGGGAGAACAGGCAGAATTTAGTGGGTGACCGAATGGGAAGGGAAGGGCAAAAGAAGAGACTTTCTAAATGATCCTAGTGCTAAGACCCAAGGAAAGACCCCCATGGACAATGATTGGGAAAAAAATGGATGGCTGGAGTGGAAGATGTTTTGGGCAGTGATGGGACATCCAAATGATTAGGGATGTGTGTGTGTGTGTTTGTCTGTGCGTGTGTAAACTATAGACATGCAGATTTAGGAGTAATGCCCCTTTTCCTCTAATGTTACATAACAGCTTACAACTTTCATTCAATTACCCAATTCTTTATTAAGCAAGTATATATTAACAGCCTACTATGTGGAAGGTTTACAATAAGACTGTGTGTAAGGCTTACAATAAGGAGACATAAAAGATCCATCACTGAACGCAAAATTGTTTAAACCTTATTGCAACATTATTTAAAGAGGGCATTTTCATATTTTATATTAATTTTCTATTGTTTGTAATTCTTAGGCCACCGACATAGCAGTGCTTTCATCAGTGATAGATGTGCTATCTCGACACAATTTATAATCAAGTAATTTTTCTTCATGTACTTGGCTATCTTCTTTTTTCTCAAATAGCATTTATGCATTTAAATGAAGCCAGTGAATACAATGGCTTTTGGTTACAGCAGATTTAAATTTCCACTCAGATCTGTCCTGATTGAAAACTACGTGGTTTTCTGGAAGGGATACATGTGTATGGACATATTCTATGGCACACTCAGATTTTGGCCTTATGACCATGGTATCAAACTACTATCAATTATATTGTGAATTCCTGCTTATTTGGGGGGGGAGAGGAGAGAGGAAAATTCACTTATTTTGCACAAAATACTGCGCAGGGATCCAGTGGCTGTGGCCTCTGTTCATTCCTCAGTTCAGGGACGATGGAAACCTGTGGGGAGTCGACCTGCAGTACTGATCTCTTATATCATCTCACTTCTCTCATACCACCAATATCTAAGGAACTGAAGGGCCCCGGGAGATCAGTTAGTCTCGGAACTGAGTTCATCTACAAGTGCACCAAAAGAAAATCAAGTTTTAAAAACACGGCTGGATTATTTCTTAACATTAATATAAAGCAAAAGGAGCACAAAAAATGGATGTAAGCATCTCATTTCTTCATAATTATTAAGACTTGAAAACCTACTTTGAAGAAAACTAGTCACGGATAAGAAAATAACTCCTTCACAGTGGTTAAAGAAAAAAGTACCCAAAGAAATAAACAAACATATGAAAGCCTCTTAATATACCAAGGTATTACTATATTTATTTCTGACCTTTGGCTACTGAGAAAATATGAAGGATGACAATTCTATAGCTATTCTATATAATGGCAGATGCTCCTCTCATTCAAGGAAACAAAGTCTTTTTATGATATTTCACTAAATATCTATCTAACCAAAGAGCACTTTATGTGTTTTTATTTTAGATAGTCTTGTTCACCAGTCCTTATAACTATAAATGAGACCTTTTCTTAAGCGGGCCATCTTGGTGTTATGTACGATAAATACTTTCTTTCAGATGGACTCAGTGTTAATTTTATAGTATATGACCCAGTAGAGTGGGACAATAATATACAACAATTCTTCCAGCAGTCTTATATTTCTATTTCCCTTAGTAAAATATTATCAAATTAATGGCAAAATCCTGTTAAATGTTCAATGTATATCCTGACTGCTAATTTTTTTCACCATGGTACTGTTACCAGTACCACAATGGCTCCCCATATCCTAAATCTATGCAGTACCATGCAGTCTCTACTACAGCATCATTTTCTTTTTGTAAACAGAAATTTGGCTTTCACACAGCAATTTCCACCAAACTATAAAAGTGCTAATGATGTCCAATTTAGGACGTAAACAATTTACTACCGTCCTCCTTTGAGCCTTTCTCTTTGTTCATTTCTCTAATCATCATACTAAGAATATTCTTTCCTAGAAAGCTGTGGGCAGAGTTGATTTCATAACGAGTTACAAGTTGACTATTTTTTTTTTATCTGATGCTGATATTAGACTTATGATGAACCTATTAGTTAAGAAGTGTATCTTGTACTTGACATTTCTCTTGCATGACAATCGACCCCAACTATCGCATTTCTACTATTTTGCTTTTCTCACTGTGCTTCCTCAATTTTCCCTCCCTAGAATATTCTTTCTACTTCTATTTAACTTTATCTTCTTTAATTATTTTTTTCCTCATTTATCACATTTGATCCTATTTTTTTTTATGCAATTAAAATATTTCCTGAGCACATTTTGGCTCAGTGTTAGTTGTATTTACATCACTCATCCCATAGTTTGGTTGATGATTTGCATGGAGCGTATAAATTTATCAAACTGATTCACATGCACTGTGAATAGATTGAAGTCCAAATTGCGAGTTCATTTGTCTATGGTTTGTGTAAGCATAATGCTGGACAAGACTGCCATTCTTCAACTCTATTTCCTCTTCACTTATGGAGGAAGTCTTGAAGACAATAAGCATGTTGTTCTAGCTTTCTAATTTTTTTGTTTTGATTGTCTTTATGGACATTCATTCACTCTTTTGGAAGAAAATTATAATTCTTTATTTTCTGGTTCCATCCTTGATCTCTTTATTTTCTTCCAGTTTGTATATTTGTCCTCCTTTTTAAAAGTCATAATTTATGAGTTATCTTTTGAACATACAGAGCCTCAGATAAATTTTTTAAAAAAAAAGATCTGGAGTAGAAGATGCCTGAGCATCTGAAACAAAAGGAGCTTGTAGACTTACAAGGATCAAAAATTATTTTTATTGTCTTTTTAATTTTGACTATAGAGAGGCTTTTACATATCAGTCTGTCCTTCTCTAAGCAGTAGAGGAAATTCTAAGAAAAATTTCCTGTTTATAACAAAAGAGATTTAATTTGAGTTACAATATTTATTGAGAATCTACTATGTCTAAGACATTGTACCCAGTAAAGTCTTTCACTTAAAGAGTTCACACCTAGCTGAGGGATTAGACAAATCACAGATAATGATGTAAATTAAGCACTAAGTTTCATAAAAGAGCCACTAAAAAGTTTGTTGGGGGGTCTATAGGAGGAATCAATGACCTTTGCTGCAGAGAGAGGTGAAGAAAAGTAGGCAAGAAGGGCTTCATGAAGGTAGTGGCATTTGAGATGGGCCTTAAGGATAAATCATATTTGACAGATGGAAATGAAGATGGGGTATATATAAGCAACCAAGTAAAGAAAAGACTGTTAGATTAAAAGTGGGCTCTTCTAGAAAAAAAAAATGCTTTTCTATGGAAATCATAGATAACATTTCAGATTCTAGTCTTACAAACTATTCTAAGCAAAGTTGCCACTCATGGGGCTGGCCCCACGGCCCGGTGGTTGAGTTTGGCACGCTCTGCTTCAGTGGCCCACGTTCCTGGGTTTGGATCCCAGATGCGGACCTATGCCACTCGTCAGCCATGCTGTGGCAGTGACCCACATACAAAACATAGGGAGATTGGCATGGATGTTAGCTCAGGGTGAAACTTCCTCAAGCAAAAAGAGGAAGATTGGCAACATATGTTAGCTCGGGGTGAATCTTCCTCAGAAAAAAAAAAAAAAAGTTGCCACTTATATAGTACTCAATGATACTTAGTATAAAATATTCTCTTCGCCTGTAAGGTACATTACTTTTTTTTGTTTTGTGTGAGGAAGATCAGCCCTGAGCTAACATCCATGCTAATCCTCCTCTTTTTTTTTTGCTGAGGAAGACTGGCTCTGAGCTAACATCTATTGCCAATCCTCCTCCTTTTTTCTTTTCCTTTTTTCTCCCCAAAGCCCCAGTAGATAGTTGTATGTCATAGTTGCACATCCTTCTAGTTGCTGTATGTGGGATGAGGCCTCAGCACGGCCAGAGAAACGGTGTATCGGTGCACGCCCGGGATCCGAACCCGGGCCACCAGTAGCGGAGCACGCACACTTAACCGCTAAGCCATGGGGTGGCCCGGGTACATTACTTTTGAAGCCAGAAAGGATGCAAGTAAATGTGAGATTGTGACTGGACATACCCTGATTGTACCCTAGATGTTTCTGTAAACTTCTCAATATGGTCTTCAAAGAAATAAAGCTCTAGAACTTTCATTGTTCTAGAACACTTAATCTATAAGTAAATGGAAACTCATCTTCAGCTAAAATCGTGGAGAGTCTAGATATTCAAGTGTCCATTTCCTATTACAGCTTAACTATGTTTTTCCTTATTATTTTGTCTATAGCTAAAGTTCTCTGGGAACAGTCATCAAAGGAGAAGACATCAAGGGATATGAAATCTAATCCAAAAAGATCATGAAGTCAAGGACAGCGGCACCTTCGTGAACTCTTTACTCGACCATCTTCCTGGGTTTTTACGCCCCTTAGTCATTTACTAATCGATTCCACTTTAGAACCATTGAAATAATAGAAAAGTTACAGAGACTCAGTAAATGTTCGTATGGCCCATCTCCAAATAGCCCCAAATTAATGGGGGACATGGTTCAAGTCAAAAGAGCTTTTTCTCTCACATGGATTTCTAAGCAACATAATTATGGTGCACTCCACAGTTATGAGCTTTTGGAGCTCCCACAAAAAAGTCTTTGCTGCAGATGTGACCAGAGATTATACTACACCAAGCTACTTCCAGGCCATTTGATCCATGTTGATTGTTGTTTAAAACACACACACACACACACAGACACACACACACACAACCTCCTTGTATTTGGTAGGGTAAGATGAAGCTCCACACGAAAGCCAGGTATTCCAATACGGTCTCTCTCTCTATTTGCTCGTTCGTGACAAAGGGGGTAGCTTAGAAGTTTGAGGCATGTGAAGACTGTGCCTACTACTTTGTGTTACACTTTTTTTGCCCTCAGGATTATTGTTTTCAACAACACTATTTTATACAAACATAAAATATAAGTCCAAGCTGAACGACTGATGTTGGGTCACACCTCAATGTAGCTTCAAAAATGTACTCTCTTCTCTCCAAATCTAGTTTTATTTCGTGGGATAGTTATATGGTGTTTTGCCAAGACAGCGACTGGGAATAACGCTTCATGTTTATTTGGGCATTTAGACTTGAGAAGCAATCCACTCCAAGACTTTACCATAAGACTGCCAAAGCAATTGGATATAAGTGACATATAAAAGGACTTTAAGAACTCCACCATTTTGTATTCTGTATATATCTATGACGTGGTACGTAAAGTATTAACACCTCATGAACATAGTAACTCAATTTATACTAATTTCTTGCATGTACATTAAGTTATTACTTATGTAATAACTTATTACTTATGTAATTATGTACATTAAGTTATTACTGATGTAATAAAATATAATTTAGCTCCAATTTTCCCAAACATTTATTACCATCCTTCTCAAAGTATTTCTTTGATCCTTGGCAATCAGTGAAAAATCAAGATTTTATGTTTGATTATATGTACATTTACTAAAAGTATACTGGACTTCCCTTTTCTGATGCTATTAGAGATGGATTATAGCTTTCCTAACCTAACTTTAGTATTAGGCTGGTCAAATTTACTAGTTAGAATGAACACGATAAATTCACAGTATAATTTATCTGGCACATTCCTTCTACTTGTAGTTTGAAAATGTGTTGTTCAGGACTAAAATGACTCAAATATAATCAGATTTAATTTTTAGAGAAGCAACGTTTACACTTCTATGTGACCCCATCAGCAATTAACTTTGTCTTAGTGGAATTAATACAGTGTATAAGTTCAGGATTGGGTGGATGAGAAGAGGAAGGGAGAATGAAACTCACTCACTCCCTTGCTAGGTTCTGCAAAATAGCTTCCGTCTTCCCACAATGTGGCATTTTTCTTCCTTATTTCTAGCATAAAGTCAGTAGCCCTAAAAATCTTCTACATAGAGGTTTACATCTTTCCCTCTAAAAACATAAAGATGAGCATGTGATAAAAAGATGATATGTCCTGCTGAATTGTGGCATCAGAAAAAACAGTTACCAAGCAAAATTTTGAAGAAGTAGTCACAACTTCACACTACCTTCCTATCCTTGTCTGATTCTCAGATTTAAGGACAGAGGTCACAGCTAGTTTATCCCTTTTGGTTAGAAAGCCTTTCCAGATGAGGTCATCATTTTCATTACTCTGTTTCTTCCTCTTTCACTAGAGTGTCTTTCTAAAAGCAACTGAGGACCTCTTTAGTGAAATATTGAAGGCAGGGATGCCTGGAATGATTAAAAGAAACAAAGCTTTCCCATAGCACTTGTGCTTTTCTCTGTAAGGAGATGAGGTAATAGACAATCACCTTCCTATATTACTACCACAAGGGCAATTTGTGGGAGGAAGAGATGGATTTCTGGGAGTGAAATCCCACTGCCTAGCCAGGGCTATTTTCAGAAGGGCTTATCTTCAATATCCTCATCTCAGAATTGGTCTCCCTGCTCAGAGCAGTACCTTGGGCCACACCAAGAACCCCCACCTTCTAGGTGAGGATGAAAGTTATTTCCTTGTTGTTGGAATATAGGATGAAGAAAACGGAACATGAAAAAATAAGAGATTCTGCTAACAAAAGGTGATGTGTATGAATAAACATCAAATCCTGCTATTTCTCACGTGGTTTGTATGTGACACTTCTATTTGATCCTTTGCTCTGCAGTGTCTACGAGGGGATGACCCATGTGCGTAATCTGGACAGACAGCGAGTTTGCTTATATATAAATTAAAGACCCTGAAGTGCCAGTAGACCTCTGTATCTTTTTAATACTCCAATAACTGCTTCAAGTAGGAACCGCTATAGAGAACCTTACCGTAGGACATGGAATTCACACTTGCCGAAGGCATCACTGCACGGGTAAATTAGAAATTAATCATCACTCCCTTTCCGGATACAGCGGCAGCTTTGCCTCAGAGTTTATCTTGAAATGTACATTTTTATGAAATATTTCTCACTGTAGTCAGTATCAATTTAGGAGTATCCAACATTGATTCCCAGTTCCAGCACACCAAAAAACCAGAGAGAGGGAAGAGCTGAAAAGGGGAATTGACAAAGTTCTAGGCTTTCAGAAGCTAATTGCATTTGTAAATTCCTGGTTAAAAACCTGCCAATTATTATCGGCCATTGTCACTGCCAGGCTATTCCTGGGTTTCTCCATCATATATTTTTCCCTAAAGTCTCTCAAAGAACTGAAGGGCTTCCAAAGACAAAAATGAACTTGACAATCATGTTGCAACTCAAACAGATCCTGATTCTTTTCGTCACTTTTTAATTCATTGCAGATGGTGTAAATGGGATGTTTACTGGCTGGCAGGTAATGAGTCTTGTTGTAGATAATAGTGATGGACGGAATCTCATGCCTGTTGACAGCCCAGCATCCAGCAGCTGTATATGGCTATAACCCATTGCTTGCAGCACATATAATATTGTGACAGGATGCAAAGTGAAGTCCATTTCCCCCAATAGAAACAATGATTGGTGCACCTGAATCTCACTAGTTCACACGTAAGTTGCCCTGATTTCATCCTCACTGTCTGCATGGGTAGACAGTCTAAGATGTGATCTAATGTCTACTGCTCTAAAAGGAAAATGTAATCTGTTTAAACATCCAAACACTCCTCTTCCCAGGTACCGCCATTCATCACATCTGTCAGTGCTCCTGTGGAAGAGTAATGATCCTCAGGCATGGGATAGTGCTCCATAGGGGCCTTATGAATGCCACTGCCACGCACAGAAATTGATCGGTTTTCAGTGGGGCTAGTATGTGCATCATGAAAGACCTGCACTTACTCACTAAATTACAAGTGGCTGTTTACCCCTTATACAATAAAGCCTGGGTTAGGTTGCCAAAAACCCTGCTGACTTTAATTGTCCCAAACATGTTAGCACTAGATTTGGACCCATCAGTGACATGGATTTAAACAGCTTGAAACTGAGAGTTGGATCAGAGTCATTCAAAAATACATTGGGAGATAACATAGGTATTGTGCCTTTCACTCCTTTTTCTTTTTCTTTTTTTATCCTCTCTATCAATGGAATGCAACAACATCCCACCATCTAATATAAACACAAATTTAAAAAAAAAATAGAATAAGCATGCCAGTGAAAAGTTAACTGTTTCCTTCCTGTGGGTTTCCCTTCATCTCTGGATTTGTTCACATGTTGTTTCTACAAAGAGGGATAAAGACAAAGAGTTACGTAGTATGAACTCATGATTTTCAAAATATCTCCCAACACGTCTATTTTCTCATCTAACTTATATTGACCTTTTCCTTTAAATCCTTCCTACCCTCACAATCTCATCTGCGTTTACTATCAAATCTCCTTGGGAGATAGGATAACTTGCACTCTATAGACTATTTATGCCTTGGTAAATGCTCTATCACTATTAAAGTTTCATCTAAAACATATCTCTTCCTCAGCTCTCAGGCGTCCTTTTTAAAGCTGGATATTCTCTTGTGATCTCTCTTTTAATCCTGTCTCCCTTAGTTCTGGTAGCAGTGCTATATCTTCAGGGCTTTTAGATTCTAGACAGGGCACCATATTTTTCCTATTTCTGTGATGTTATTTCTGATTTTTAATTTCCATCCAATTTTTTTGGCAATAACCTCGATAGCATTAGACTCTTAATGGCTAAGTTTATTTTTTAGTAAATAATTTTTGGAAGTTCTGTTATTTTACTAGATCATAATATTTTTATGCTTTTCTTTTTTTTAGGAGGGTAAAGTAGAAATAGCCAAAATTTAAGGGAAAATAAAAGATAACCTTCAGGATGCAGTATCTATATTAAGTCACAAAACACTAGTTGGCCTTGCCTTGGAAATTGTTTTCCAACCTGTATGAGTTGAATGGCTCAACATAAATAAATGAAGGAAACCAAATCTTTTACTCACATTGACTCAGTCCCTTTTAAGAAAATTTACTAAGTAATTAATGGCCCTTATGAAATCATTATAGTTAGGAGAGCTCTTTCTACTTGGGAGATCTTTGTTCCTTTGGCAGTTCAGGGTTATGCCCAACTTAACTATGCTTTTGGTGTTCACAATATTCTGTCTATTAATATCTCTAATGATGGGACTCAGCCACTTTGCTGGGACAAGAAACTTACATTTGGAGAGATCTTAATAATTAATGAAATATACCAATGAGATAATGAAATTGGAAGCTTTCAGTGTACTGCCGGGGAGGAAGAAATCTTTTTAAGTATTAGGAATATGCTAGAAGACAATAAAAAAGATCAGATAGGGAACTGAGAAAAATGACCTTTGATGTAAAGTGTCAGCTAGAAATGTCAATTCAATTCAGGGACTGGATACAAAGGGACATTGTGTCGCTGAGCAGAGAGGTATAAAGTTACCTGATTATCTTCTCTGGAAGAATGCATTACGGTTTAGACACTTTTATTACCTGAAAGATGTAGACAAATCAGGGAAGATTAACAACCAGTTTTATTAGGAGGTAGCAGATGAGCTGATGTGAATAGTACTGGTTGTTAAGAGTTCTGTATTCTCTTCTCAGCTTTGATATGCTCTCATGTGGGAATAGTCATTCTTGAAATTTAGATAGGATAATTTATATTCTGTTCCCCAGAGAAAGGGCAGTTGGGAACTGAAGGGAGGGAAGGGTTTAAGATAGCATAAAGACCTAGGGTGGCAGAAGGGCAGGGAATTCTATTATAGGGTTTTTCAACTTTAATTAAAACAACAATGAAATAATAACCAGTTGTTAAGCTTTCATTTAAATAAGCTCAGTACGTTTAGCATTTATAATATGTCTTTCTATATAGTACCTAATTGTTTTTGGTCCATGCAATAAGGATACTCCATGATACTATACTATTATGCCCACATTTCCCTGGAAATATAATTTGCAAGGTCATTCTAGAAACTCTGATTATGAAATTCACTTCCAGTTAGTTACCCTTAACTCTAATGCAGTTTTCTCATCTCTGTCCATCTCTTCCCTCTACCCTGAAGCTGTAGCCTATAGTCTCACAGGAGTGCCTCTTTGGAAAAGGCTTCTGCCCCTTGCCTCCTGAATGATTTTCTACATATATTTTCATATATAATTGATTATTGTAGCAATTTGCATTATTTATAAATATCATGGAGAAATGACTGATATAATTTTCTAGTTTATTAGTGAAAATAAGTTGTCCATAAGCTAACAATAAATCACTATTTTTACACAAGCATTCTTCCTGGGTATATTTAATATGATTTACCATTTATTAAGGGTTTTAACTGGTTGACAAAATATAATAGAATTAACTTCTCTCAAGCAAAGTTGGTGGCTCACTAAAGCCCCAAATACATTGCACTAATATTTACCCCTGGACCTAACATTTTAATTCTATTGGGATATACCTATAAACATAACAGAATTTCTTCCTTTCTTGATATTCATTCAAATTGCATCACATTTGCCCCAATCACTGTGGTGATCGTCTCTGTGGACTACTTGGAGGGGCAGATGGTGGTGAAGAAGCAAGGCATTTAAACCTATATTTCAAATGGGCATAGGAAGAGTTTAAATGACATGTGATCTTAGGCAGGTTTTAGGAAACAGAGGAGGCTGACTTGTGATGAGCCTTAGTAAAATGGGCCCCAACTCACAATAACTCCCTTATCTATTCAAGTTCCAGATCGCTGGTGACTTTCTCAGTTACTTGAACAAGTCTTTTCCCACCAAATAACTCTGCTTCATTTACAAACATCATTGGACTGTGCTCACATTTCCTTTTCCTCTTCCTCTCAGGAAGAACATTTTTAGGCCAAAACAATCCTTTAATAGACCAAAGACATATGAGACGCTATACTTCATAAATCAGTTTCTACTCTCTTGGCTGCTCAACACAAAACAGCTCAAGTTCTCTATGAGGCAATATATTACACTGTCATGAGATTACTTTCTATCTTCAGCTTTGGCCGTTTTCTTAACGAATCAGTTGGGATCACTTCTCTTCTTGCTCCCCTACACTCCATTCTCTGTACAGCAACTACAGGATTTCTTTAAATGTGAAATCAGATCCTACTACATAAATATCCAATGGCTGCCCACTGCAACTAGAATAAAATTCAAACTTATCACAATGAAGCCTGCATAATCTGGTTCCTGACTCCTTTTCTTTTTTTTTTTTTTTTTTAATTTTATTTATTTATTTTTCCCCCAAAGCCCCAGTAGATAGTTGTATGTCATAGCTGCACATCCTTCCAGTTGCTGTATGTGGGACACGGCCTCAGCATGGCCAGAGAAGCGGTGCGTCGGTGCGTGCCCGGGATCCGAACCCCGGGCCGCCAGCAGCGGAGCGCGTGCACTTAACTGCTAAGCCACGGGGCCGGCCCTGACTCCTTTTCTGATCACATCTCCAATATACTTCTTCATCACTGACTTCCTTTCGTAATTCACAAGCCTAGTTTACTGTAGTCTCAGAGTCTTTGCAGTTGCTATTCCAACCGCCTGAAATGCTTTTCCTCCAGATTTTCATATGGCTGGTTTCCAACATCATTCAAGTCTCAGCTCATATTATCTCCTTACTGTGCTATCTCTATTAGGTTACACTCTTATTTTCTTCATTTTACTCATCAATGTGTGTTAGTATGTTTATATATTTACTATCTCTTCTAACTAGAATGTTCCATGAGGAAAGAGAATCTTGTAGTGGAAAGAGGGTTTTGTAGTCCTGCTCACTGCCATATTCCCAGTGCCTAGAACAGTAGGGGCTCAATAAATATTTGCTGAATGAATGAATAAATGAATGACTAAACGATAAAAGAATGAGCAGTAAACAAGGGCAATACCAGTGCTTTTCATTCAGTTGTTCTTTAAATGTACCCCCAAATGCTTTAAAAACAAAATGTACTTTCCTAGCACTTGAGCATCAAAAGTACTAATTTTTACCAATTAAAAGCCTGGACCTCAGTGTACATTAACGACTGGTCCAAAATCACGTGGCAAATAAGTATTGCACAATTCTCATCTCCAATCACGTCAGACCAGGCAGTCCCACTGTGCTTTTATTAGAACACAACTGTAAACCAGGGATAATCAATCCGAGGTCCACCAAGAGGTTTGAGGGGTTCTGCGAATCCTTTGAAAAGGTACAGTGTCCTTTTCTGGGGAGAGGGTCCACAGCTTTCAACAGATTATCAATGAAAGCTGTAAATCAAAAGAGGCTAGGAATCCTTATAAGCAATACCATTCTAAAGCACTGTGCTATCCCACTTTCCTCCACAGTAGAATATGCTCTTTGGAATACGAAAATGCTAGGTAGCAAATTTCAATCATTGTCTGTGTCTGTTTGAGTTATACTTACTTTACCCTACAGCATTCTTATGATTTTTAAACTGTCACATTTTGGAATGGCACATGAAACACACACCTGCATCCTCAACTCTGCTGAAACATCTCTGGCCAGTTGGGATTTGACCCTCTTTTTACCTGAATATGTTGCATATAAGCATTTTCCTAGCCTAAACTCTACATAACTCTCACATTTATTAATTATATAATCTTGGGAAAACCTTTTAATCTAAGTCCTAGAAAGTTTAAATAACACCTGGTACATTGAACCATATGAAATTGCCATTTCTCTAGGTCAAAAAGGGCCAAATATTGGCAAAGCGAAATGGTTTAAACTGTGGTGAAGTATTCAAATGTTAAATGCTACTGTTGTTAGAGAAATGATTCTCACTCTACAATCCTCCCTTCCCGTAAACATTTCTACTCGTGGAATATATTGTTGGTAAGTGGTGCTGGGGGATAGGGTTGAATTTGTCCATGATTTTAATTCATAATACATAGGCTTTCTTAATTCTTACCATAGCAGGTGTCTCCAAATGATACTATAGAGACAGCCTGGAGAATGGGCCTTAGAAGATTAAATTCATAGAGGCTTATTGTTTTTCTCACATCCAGATGCACTTTTAACTGGACAACTTTTAAATGGATATCAAATCCAGGGAGCAGGTTCCTGGGGACTGCATTGGTTTCCCATTGCCGCTGTAATGAAGTACCACAAACTTAATGGCTTAAACAATAGAAATTTATTACCGTTCTGGAGGTCAGAAGTCCTTAAATCAAGGTGTCAGCAGGGCTGTGTTCTTTCTGGAGACTCTAGGGGAGAATCCCTCTCCTTGTCCTTTCCAGGTTCTAGACGCTGCTTGCATTCCTCGGCTCAGGGCCCCTTTCTACATCTTCAAAGCCAGCAGGGTAGCATCTTCAAATCTCTCTCTCTGACCCTGCTTCCAGTATCACATCTTCTCTGATTCTGACCCTCCTGCCTGCCTTCCCTTACAAGGAACACTGTGATTATATTACGCCAACCCAGATAACCTAGGATAATCTTCCCATCTCAAGATCCTTAATTTAGTGACATCTGCAAAGTCCCTTTGGCCAGGCAGGGCAACATATTTACAGGTTCTGAGGATTAGGACATGGACATCTTTGTTGGGGGCGTGGGGTCCATCATTCTATCAGAGGGACCAAAATATTCTAGGTATTCAAATTTCAAATAGCAAGCAAAACAGCATCTTATTTCTTTAAAACTCATATCATGGTAAGCTGCATAGAAATTTTTACATACCCTCTTTCATAATTTTTAAAGAGATAGTAACTTACAACTCTCTAGCCCCACTTTTGGCACATGTGTATGGAAATCATAGTCTCAGTTTTGGTTTGTAGAGTCTTATTTTACCCGTTTACCTAGTTTCAGTTAATACTACTTGTATTCCAACTTGTCCTTTTGCAGAATTCATACTGCTAACCCTAGCCAAAGAATTATTAATATGGTAAGTTCTTTCAGCACTGTTTTCTTCTAACTCTAGGAATAAAAGACACAGGTTTTAACCAAGAACCAACCAGGACCAAGTTCCAGGACTTCTCATCACACCTTTTTTGTGCCCTCCCTGCAGGCACTATATACAGCCTGTCTTAATAAGCTAACCAGCATTGCAGGTGTTCACACAAATGACTTTACCATGAGAAATTCCCTCCCTCAGCTCCTTGCTTGGGTAAACTTAACTCAAATGTCTTCCTTCTCTCACCAAAATATCTGCTTCCCTGACCTACGTCTCCCCTGTCCACCATCTCCAGCGAACATTAGCCGTTAAGCACTCAAGCCTCATCAGCACAGGCCCATCATGACAGCATAACATCCTTGTCCTGCTGGAAACTATTCAGCATCCAGAGGACCATCTTTATGCTGATAACACTAAAATATAAAATAATGCCAACAGCTGGTGCTACAAATGGCTTTTAAAAACGATGTTCATTCACTAAAATTCCTCTTGCTACTTTTGACATGAAACACGCAGTCTCTAATTATTCTGATCAAGACGGTGAAATACAAAAACAAACTTTAATTGTGTTTAACAGATATTTAATCAGGACTCACTGAACTACAGATTAAAGCTGAAATTCATAAACCATAATTACCCGATTGTCGCAATCTTTTGGTCCACATTCTCCTTCCGTCTGGGCGTCTGGCACCTTGCCCCGAATTTCTTTTACTGTCTTCTCAGCTTCGTTACTGTTCATGTTTTCCAGCAGAGATTCAGCACAGATTACAAAATATCTGTTCTTGGCAACTTTCTTCATTAGCTTTTTTTCCCCCTTGCAAAAAAGTTTATTTTTTTTTCTACCAGAGTAGCTGGAACAGGCATGCGTTTAGGGTGCTTTGGTGACACAAACTAATTATATAGTTATCAGCAGATAATACAGTAGCTATAATGAGAGTTACCATAGTTATCACGTAGGTATCATGTAATTTCTCCAGTATGCCATGCGGTGTGTCCCAGTCACCATGTAATTACCTCATGTCACCACTGCATTGTTTTATGGAAAATGCTTATCTCACCCTAACAAAACCTTTTCCGCCACATTTGGGGAAAAAAAGAAGTGGAATTCTTAGTTCTCCTTTCCAGTACTGCTCATTCCCAGGAAGATGTTGTCATGCGAATTTAAGAGAAACACCTGTCCTCTCCCTAAAATTTGCTTTTACACGGAGCAAATGGAGCGATTCTGTTTTCTTTTGCTTCATTCCACCCAGGTGAGAGAAGTCATTACCAACAATACATACATTTTCTCTTTTGTTTTTTTTTTTTGAAGTAAGCAAGCAAACAAACAAAAAACACTAAAAAACAACGCCAAACTCAAACCCAGCCCCACCCTATTTACTTAGGATTCGTTTAGTCTGGCACTTCCTCCCTACTCTTCTTTCTCAAATCTCAGTCACTCGCATTTGTTTTTCCCTAGAATTACGGTGTAAATCATTCTTAACAAGCTAGCTTGCAACTTGTCTCACTCAGTAGAAACACATAACGCCACTGTAATTGAAGCATGGAACTACAAGCTTGAAACTCTTTCTAACTATTTTTTGGGGCAGCTCTTCAGAAGGACACAACCGAGTTTCCCTCCCAGTGCTGTAACCCCTATGTCACACAGTGAGGATAACATCACAGATCAAGGCAAGAGGATAAAGAGAAGGCATTTGCAAAAGAAGAGGTGGGTGGTTCCTTTATTCCCCCCAGTTGGGCAGACAACCCTTTGAAGCAAGTACTGTGGTTACTACTTATGTATCTCCAGTTGATGGCTTGAAGTCCGACCTCACTGAGACCTCTCGATATGCCATTTCACCTTAGAGTTCCAGTCAAAAACAGGCTGGAGTGACTGCCTTTGCACCACAGATGAAAGCTGTTTCCAATTCTGCTTGTATTAGCTACCTGCCAATCTGAGCGTTGCCCATTCAATTGTACGTTTAACTCAAGTTGGGGTAAAAATCACCCCCAGATTTAGAAGGGCCGGAAAAATTGCTCTCCCATCCTAGAGCATTGTTCTTCAATCAAACAGTTCCTCTAAATACAGTTGACAGCCTTTGAGATGCAAAATGCATCACTTTAATGCAGTGGAGGTCCCCTTCACTGCATTGCCAAATCTATTTAGCAGAATCTTCTTGGAATAATCTGTCCCTAGACCTGAGGATGCACAGTGATTTTAAGCATTTTAAGCTAACGATAATGGTTAGTGCTGAGAACAGATGTACCTGGCTGTGATGTGATCTATTCCAGTAGGCTTTTATGAGCTATTCATTCCTATTGACTTAGCATTTTATGTCTGTGCTTTTGCCTGGTGTGATGGTTGCGTAGAAGTGTCATGTGTGTATTTTCCTGATGTGTGATGGCTGCACAGGGGGCTCTGTGTATTTTCTCAGTGCAATGGCTACACAGGGTGTTGTGTGTGTGTTTGCCTGGAGTTATAGCTGCACGTGTTATTGTGTGACTCTTCCCCCCCGATTTGATGCCTGCTTGCAGGGTCCTCTGTGTATCTTTTTCCTAGTGCGATGGTCGCACTTGTTGCTCTGCTAATGATGGACAGTTCTAGCAATTATCTATCTACAGGGTCCTGGGGAAAGAAATGCAGTAAAATCAATAAACAGTGCTAGACAGGCCCTTGTAAACATGGAATGACACCCCTGCATAAATGCCTTTTCCTACCATAGCATATAAAAATCCAAGTGCCGTTACCTATTGGCATTGGGATAAAATTTCTATGGTCTCTCCGTCTCTTTAATATATTGTAATCATTGGGGGAGTTTGAGATTACTGCTGGTTGGAGGGCTTTTACACATGAATCTATCTAATGACACTTTCAGTACATTGTCCTACACATCACCTCTTACACTCCATCCTGACTTGCTATGGTATGATAGCTGATATTCTGAAAGTGAATATGCCTTTCATTTATTCCTACAGTCTCACCAAACCCTCCCCCTAAGGCCTCCTCCATCACACACACACACACACACACACACACACGCACAACCACCTCCCTTGCCTCTCTCCAGTCTCTGTATCCCTCCTGTGTTCACCAAATGGAACTGACAGAGGAAAGAACCAATGAGGTTAAAGTCTTTTGAAACCCCTGGAATACAGATGAGCTGGGAGGCATCTGGAAACAAAACCAGACACTTGAAATCAAAGAGACAAGTAAATTACTATCCTAATCTAGGAAGAATAACTAAAGGTGTCAGTGGGGTTCCATTGATAGCACTTGGCCCTGGGCCAGAATACCAAGGGTTCAAACTCCACACCAGCTTTGGGCTCAGGCCCAAGTCTTACCACTGCAGGGCGCAGCAGCATGTGCAGTAGTGTTAAAGGTGTCAGCCTTCTGCAGAGAGGTTAAGTCCAAGTCCTTCTGCCTGTTTGTCATCACACCCCAGAGCGATGCAGAGATAACCCTAGCTTCCTCTCCAGTGCCTTTCTCAACAGAACAGGCTGTGGAGGGGCTGGTGCTCAGCGGCAGTATTTGCTAATATCAGTACTGTACAGTTAGCGAAATGCCCCTTTTCTGATGAGGCTGCTTGAAGAAATAAAGTCTGTGCAAGAAAATGCAACTACTTCCTCTTCCCCCACCAGAAAACCTGATGTCTGTCCTAAAGATCGTTCCGTCAATGCAAAGAGCTAAGTTTGGAAACCTAAAACCACGTGTCTGAATGAAAGGAAATGTTTTCATTGGAACAGCTTACATGTCTGGTACACTTGTATAAAAACTATTGCATAGCATTTTAGAGCTAAAATTGCTATAAAATGCTTAATACAGTAAGAATAATTATGAGATTTTGCACGCACAGCTGGTATACAACTAAAGTCTCAGCCACAGATTCAATGGAGCATGGGAAAACCATTTATAAAAATTCCTGGTATGCCAGTTTAACTCACCATCAACATCCCATCAACACTTCCTCCATTCCTTAGGTGGATGGGGGAGAGATTTACCTACCAAGTGCTTTATTTCTTCTTTCATGGATGTCGCTATTACTCAGTTCAAGGAATTCTAGTCATTACTTGACAGTAGCAATATACATTGTGACAGGACACAAATGACCTGAACACAAGGCTTCTCCATTGAGCACAAGGGTTACAAGTAGAGGCAATCATGAACCAAAAGACCAAATTATTGTCTACCTGCGGTACCCTCTCCCTTTTTTACTTCCTTTTTCTTGTATTCCTTCACCTCTTCTTGTCTCCCCTCTCCTTCTCTAAGATTCAAATCCTTGAGTGACTTCCTGGATACTCTGGATACCCATCCCCCTCTATATACCCATCACCTGCCTTCCCTTAGGTGACAACCCAAGGGCAGAATTCTTCCTTCACTTTCTCCCCACTCAAATTATAATGGTTCTTTCTTCTCCATTCCTTTTAGCTCCAGCTAATAACCACTTGAAAGGGCGCTAAAGTAATTTGGATATGCTGTTAAGGGTTGATAATAATTTAATATAGATTATTTCTTGATAAAAAAATTGAACTTGAGAGTCAAAGGCAGAATCTCTTCATTGTGGCCTTTTAGGCTCTATTGAAAATGCCATAACAGGTGAGATGATTCTAATCAGGGGCATTGATGGATGTTCCATTGCACTGTCCTGGTCAAAGAAAGAGAAGCTACTGTGCATATATAGAAACGCCCAGGGGGACAGTCTGGGGACACAAAGGCAACATGGTACAATATAAAATGGATTGGACCAGAGTCAGGAAACCAAAGTTTGAGTATCAACAAACTTTGTTGCCAAGTCTTTGGGCAAGTCATTCAGTTCCTTCAGTTGAGAAATGAGGCCCTTGGATTAGAAAACCTCTATGGCTCCTTCTAGCTCTGACATGAAGGTCACGTCATGGCTCTCTGACTGAAGGTCAGTTGGCTCTCCTAGTTGAGCTGCTTCCTCCAGTTGAGAATTAGTCTCTGAATAAAAGTGACTGCAGTTCCACATGGAGCCATCCTAAATAAACAGGAGTTTATACCCATGAGTAAGTTTTAAGATCTCTGCCTACTACCTGCATATGTTACTTTTGAGCTGGCTCCTTTATGCTATATAGATATTTTCTCGGCGTTGCGTTTCTCCTTATTTTCTTAATTCAACAAACATTTTATGAGCACTTTCTACACAGGAAACACAGAGCTAGTCACTGAAGATAGGGTAGAACAGGATACCATCTCTGCTTCCTAAGCATAAATAAATCTACTGTTCTCGTTTATTCTCTATCTCCCCTTCACTCTATGCATACACGTGTATACTTCTAAAACTATAAAATTACACAGAAAAAAATAAGAGGACTTAGACCTACGTCATCTGCACCCAGTCCAAAGTACTATTTATCTTCAATAAAAGAATATGATAATTTGTATTAGAAAATTACACATCAATAGTATAAGGGGTATTTCTCAACATGTAGTTTTAGGTCACTGATTTACAATGAGGACAACAATTTGGGTGGCAAGAAGATGATAGGGTTAAAACAATTCCTTCTGTAGGAATCCTGATAAAATCCTAGGATAACACCTGTGACTCCTGTAACTAGCCTCTGTAAAGTGAGAACGCAGGGTATTTCTGTGTATTCCTTTTTTCCTCCTAGGATTTTGGGTTCTTATCCCTGAAACCTTCCTGAATTAATAATAATAACTGCCATTTATTGAGTACATTTTAATTCC
The DNA here is from genome assembly GCF_057802395.1 of Ceratotherium simum simum. Taxonomy (NCBI): domain Eukaryota; kingdom Metazoa; phylum Chordata; class Mammalia; order Perissodactyla; family Rhinocerotidae; genus Ceratotherium; species Ceratotherium simum. The sequence continues at coordinate 16,872,414 of NC_141914.1, forward strand.
AGGCACTTCAAATACATTATTGCATATTAAGAAGATGACTCTGCCATGTAGATACTATTAACTTCACTTGACAGATGTGAAAACAGGCTCAGGGAGGTGAAGTACTTTGTCAAAGACAACACAGGCAGTGTGCAGAGTTGGGATTCAAACTCGGGTCTGTCTTTGTCTGTGCCGCACAGCTCCATAAACATTTCTTGGTTCTGCCAAATCTAACTTGATTTAAAAAATAAATAATCTTGTTTGAATGCTTTGTTAGCAAACAAGGAAAACATCCTTTATATTCTTTCTTCATAGTCATTCATTACGGTACATATAGTACAATGAAAACAGGAGATGGTTAAGATTTTTCTAAGTAGATCCGGCTGCCTTTTCATATTTATTTGGACTGAGAGGAATAATTGGATTTGGGGCTCTCAATCAAAGTAAAAGAATGAGCTGTTTGTTCTGTGAATAAGTATTTGTCACTAATTGATCAGACATGGATAAGGTGTGTTGTTACAACTATATCCGTGAGCTATGATTTACATTGTTCTACTGCATATTACTCTGTGCTGTTTTTCATTTTCTTGCACTTTGGACTTTTTGTTTTGTTTTTATGAATTTAGTCACAGTTGGTTGTGTTTTGAACTTTGTAAAAATGGAATACTAATAAAATTAAAAAAAGAAAAAGAAAATATTTTCAAAATGATGTCAAAATCAAATCTACCCCTCACTAATTTGATTTGTAGGAAATGGAGAACAAAGTATTACAAGCAGAATGCTTTTAAATATATCCTAATTACTTCAATGTGCAAATGCATTGACTAAATCAAAGCACACATTTAACACTTTGCACTTCAGTTGTGCTTATTCATCTAAATTCTATAGATAGAAATTCTATGAAAAAACAGGAGATGAACTTTACTATAGCCAGTCATTCTACAGTTATTGGGGGAAAACTCTTGTTCAAAAGTTCAAGCTTACCACTCAAGTCAGCTCAGTTTTGGACTAATGCAGAAGATCATTAGTCTGAATAATACGAAATAACAGATAATTTACTGCAGCTACTCAAGTTTTCCCAATGGACCCTGTTTTCCCTATTCTTTTCTGCTTTCAGGGGGGGCGGGGAGGGGGGGGCCAGCAAAGCCAGAGAGTATTGAGCAGGGCGAGTCCTGGGGAACGATGGCATGAGGCAGGAGGTAATCCACAGTCAAGAGCTGGGATGGAGTCTTGATGCCAGGGTTACTGAGAGCTTGGTCTGGGACCAGCTACACCAGAATCACCTGAGGAGCATGTTAAAAAGACATATTTCAGGGATTCACCCCAGAGCAAATCAACTGAGTCAGTATCTCTTGAGGTGGAACTCAAAGATCAGCATTTTAAATGAACTTCGAAGTAATTCTTATGCTGCCGAAGCCTGAAAAGCACTGGTTTATGTACTTAAACTCGCTGACTCTATATCTAGTGAGAGCCCTGCTGGTAGACTGGTATCTTCTGTCCCAATTGTCAAGACGCATGTGCAAGTACAACCAGTCATCCTGGGAGGCATCAACTCTACTAATAATAGCCCAAGGGTTTAGCCACGCATGATGCTGTTTTCATATGCAAGATTTCATCCAATCCCCACAGCAAGGATTACAAGGTAGGTATTATTACTATTCTCATCTTTCAGGTGAGGAGATTGAGATTCAGAGCGATTTAGTAACTTCTTGTGGGTCTCACACTCATCATTGCAAGAGCTCTTTAGAACTACTAAGAGCTAGTTTAACTCTTAGCCCAGCAGAAAAATATGTTCTCTAAAGATGTTTACTCCCCAAAATGTTCATGATTTGTTGACAGCATCATCATAAAGAAACTTGCCTAAATACTAGTAAGATGGGTTGTATAATAAGACATAGGGTGTGAGCATTTCTATCCAAGTAACTTTTTCCTCAGATTATTTTTATAGATACTAAAATCATCTACACTAAGTTGCTTAATCTTTCTTTAGCTCATTCAACAATCATGAACCTTGCCAGAACCTGAGGTAACAAAGATAAATAGGACACAGCTTCTGTATTCACTGAACTTGCAGGTCTGAAAAAGAGGCGAGCTTGTGTACAAATGGTTCTGGGTTAACCTGTAGTCAGTGGAGGCTGGAGCTGGAGAGAGAGAGGTTTATTGTCCTGGCAGACGAAGGGAAAGAGGGTGCGGTCTGGAAATTTTTTGTTGCTCCAGCACTTTGCCATTGGCAAAAAAAATCTAAAAATTTAGATTTTTAAAGATTACATTTTTACTTATACAGTTTTGTTAGACACAGGGCAGACTAAGTTACTTGTATATTTTGAGCCGATAAAACTTTATCTGGTTCATTCTTTCTGGCATCCAACTGGGTTTCTTTTTTGGCTAAATTCTGGGTACAGAGCCAAGTAAGTTGTTATGTTTATTCATTCTTACATAGAGCAGCCGAGATTCTATTCTTGAGATGGGTGCCTGATAAATTTTATCAGTAGTAGTTCATTTCACCCAATAAAAGTGACTCTATAGTGACATATTGGCTGTCTCCTTTACTTAATTTTCATCTGTTTCAATTACTCAAAATGCTAGTATTAGATTATGAAATTTTTACACTGAGAAATTTAAAAGTTAAAAACAATTGAAAATATAAAGAGTGATCTAGATTTCTCCTTCTTGTGATAACCTCAAATACACGTAAATGTGGTTTGAGTATATTAATGTAGAACTGACTGATGGAGTGAAGAAAATAAGGTTCTGGGAAGTCAAAGTGCAGTGCTGCTAACCTAAGGCAAATGTACAAGGATCCAAATAAGAAAAAGAGAGACTCTGAGAAACACTAGGCAATAGAAACAATATGATACGATTCCGAAAATGTCATATCATATTCAATATGATATGATTCCGAATATCTACATCTCAGATATTTCAGAAGCTTAATAAATTGGAAAAGCAAAACATTTTGATCCTTTAAGAGGTGACAAATAGTAGACATGTATTCTTAAGGTGCATTATCATTAAATTTGGAATTAATTAGATTATTCATTGTTTGCTCAAAATTTTTATTTTTCCAATGATTAGAGTATTTTTAGAACATTTAGAAAGTTTAATAAAAAGAAGAAATAAAATAGCACTTAATTCCATTATACAGAGGTAACTACCGTTCACATTTTAATGTTTTTCCTTCGATTGTAACCAAATACTTTCAGTTTTCTAATCTGGGATCATGTTAGGTACACAAGTTTCATTTGGATCAAGTATTTTCAGTTACATTATTTCATGAGTATTTCCTAGTAAAAAATTCTTTAAAATATCTTTAATAACTATACAATTAACAATTATTATATGCAATGATATATATGGATGGTCCTTAATTTGTTTAATAATTTCTCTGATTAAATATTTAAGATTGTTTTTCTCTTTTTTCACTTTTATAAATGACATTGTGATAAACACCTTTGTATATAAATCTTTGTCTGAGTTTCTATTTCCTATAGGTAGATTCCTAGAAGTGAAATTACTGGGCGAAAGGATACACTTTTAAAGAAAGGTTCTTCATAATATAATGCCATATTTTTATGCAGAATTTTGCTTCAATATACACCCCCCACTGTTACTATTATGTGAGTGCCAGTTTAATGTACACTTACCAGCCCTGAGAATTATTATTATTATAAATCATGTCTTTGAGTGCTAGTGAGTTAAAATACTTTTTCATACGTTTATTTTTCATTTGTATTTCCTCTTTCATGATTTTCCTTTTTATAATTTTCTTAGATGTTCTGTTTGAACAAATACATATCTCAGTTATCTTCGTATCTTTTGCTTCCATCTCACCTCTTATGCCATCACTATACTCTGGACTCCTTACTTCATCCTGCCTGGCCTGCATCCTAGATTTCTTCCATTCTGATCCATTCTGTACACTGCTGCCTAACAGTACTTTTGAAAATACTGCTTTTATCATGTCCGTCCTGATCAAGAACCTACAGTAGCTCCCAGCTATTTATCTATTGGCTAAATTCAACTGCCTTATTCAGGGGAAAATTAACTCCATTCTTGGATATTTCCTTATGAATTCTGTTGAATAACTTAGGTTATTGATGTATGGAACCTATAAGCAGTTAAGTTTTTATATGTGGGTATTTATATATAAAAAAGAGAGAGAGAGATAGGCGCAATGCCAAACACTAGGCACGAGCACTAGATGGGGCTTTATGGAGCATCAAGCCCAACTCTACGTTTATAAAGAAACTGACTCAAAGAGTTCAATAAATTGCCCCAGGTCACAGAGCTGGTTAAATGACAGAACTGGGACTAGAAACCAAGTCTCCTGATTCCCTGTTCAGTGCCCTTTAAATAGAGAATAATAAAAATCATTTTTACAATTCAAAAAATAGAAACAGCTAGGAAGACAGTTTAATTTCAATCTGTTCTTACGTAAAAAAGATTGTGAAAATCATGCCACATAGAAAGCTTTAATGTTCTTATAAAAACAAATAATATGTACTTCTTATAAATCGATCAAATGTGTCATTAAAATTTCCATAAAATTTGCACATCAGCAAATGACCCAGTTTATACTAGTTTGTTTTTTTCTTGTTAATCTACATTGTTTTCTTTAATCTGCTCTGCTATAATAGAAGCATCATATTTTTATTCTAGCATGTTGCAGATCATCATTAAGTTTCTTGGTAATATTTAGTGGTATTCAATGGAAAATCCAATTTTTCTAGCAATTTCTATAAAGAATTTCCTTTTGCAATAATTGAGGATCTTAAGAACTACCCTTAAAAAATAAAACAATAAGAACTACTTCAAAATGTCTCTATTTAAATAGTAAACAACAGGAAATGTTCTGGAAGAACATGGGCTATTAGCAATTGAATATGATGCAATTATTGCTATTTAATCACTATTTCATATTCAAGAATCACACAGTATCTGCCAAATGAAAATTTAACAGTAGTCACTGATGTGAGAATGGGAGTTGCCAAATATATTTATTATTTGTAGGGGTAGGGTGGGCAGAAGGCACAAATGTGGAAATAGCTACGAATGGGACTAACTTGATAGGGGCTCATTGATTGTAAAGGGTTGGTTCACAAAGCCTGTTTGCCTAACAAAAGTATTGACAGAAAGAGTATTTATTAAATCATGTGGAAGTTCAACAGTTTACAAAATCTAAGGGTTAAATAAATAGGTGGGTCATCCAGCAGTAGAGGAAGACTCTAAAGAGATCTCAGCTCTGTTTTTTCCTCTGTGTGCATGTGTGTGCACACAAAACAGGTCCATTCATTTCATACTCAGCAAATACTTATTAAGCACTTACTTTGTGCTAGAAGCTCTTTCATACCTAAAGAAATGATCCAGCTTTTTTGATTATCCTCTCCACAACTGTATCATAAAAACAACTAATGATCTATATCTGACACAATGTATTATAACAAAAAATGAGATATTGGGTAGGGGGAGAGGAATGAAGAAGCAACATTCTAAATTTCTTATTTCATACAGCATACAGTTTCATTAATAATGATAATTAAAGAAAATAGGCCTAAATATTTTAAGTAAATAACAGTAATCATTACTAGAAGAATAAACTATGCTTTAAAAATTGCAAATTGCTAGACTGATAGCAATAAAACAGTCACATATCAAAAGAGAAAAAGAGAGAGGACAAAGATGCATAAAAACACAGAAAATATTAAATAAAATTTCTGAGATAAGACCAGATATATTTTTACAACAATAAATAGTAATTAATTTAATTAGCATTAAAAATAAGCACTATAACATAGGAGTAAAAATACTCACAAAATCTAATCATAGGGTAGTACCTTAAGAGCACTAGTTTTGATAGTGGAGAAGTTTTGATAATGGAGAAAACCGAGTTCAAATCTTACTTCCATCATTTACTAGTTATGACCTCTTTCCTAAGGGGGAATTTATTTAGCCTATTCATCTCAATTTCCTAGTTTATAAAATGGGAATAAAAATAACTGATCATAGAGACGACTGGATAACATAATATCTATAAAGTTCAGTGCCTAGCACAACTAAGCATTCAATAATAACTATTATTTATAACATTTGTTTTAAAAGTGATATATCTAAATAAAAGGGAGGTAAAAATCAAAGGAGTGTTGTTCAAGATGTATTGTTAGCTGAAAAAATTGATAGAATATAAAATGAGAAAACCAAAGAGGGAGAGTGAGTCTTAAAAAGAAGGTAATCATTTCTGCAAAGAAACTAAAAGCAGCAAAAAGGGCTGAAGCCATAAGCCTGATGAAATCTGGATCCAGAAGCACACAGAGGTGGCTAGGAGTCTAGCTCTTTGGAGTAATGGAGCCAAAAAGGTTCCATATGAAATTATGGAACTGAGCCCAGCTCACTACTTCAGCAGAGGCTGCAAAAAATTTGGCCAACTGCTGTCTGGGGCAACAGCATATATAGAGCTGCAGACACTGAGAGGTGGAAAGATAAAGACACAGCCTCATGATCAAATATTCTTAAAAGAAAGAAGCTGAAAGCTACCATTATAAGATTTGGATTAGGACTAGGAATCCAGATAGAGGCAACTGCAAAACCACTAATCAGGGATGTATGTACAAAAAAAAAAAAAGAGAGAGAGAAGAGCTGGCCAGGTGGCTTAGTGGTTAAGTTCCTGCACCCTGCTTTGGTGGCCCAGCATTCACAGGTTTGGATCTCAGGCACAGACCTATGCACCGCTTATCAAGCCATGCTGTGGCAGGTGTCCCACATATATAGTAGAGGAAGATGGGCACAGATGTTAGCCCACAGCCAATCTTCCCCAGCAAAAAGAGGAGGATTGGCTAGCTCAGGGCTAGTTTCCTCACTCCCCCTCCCCCCTCACCAAAAAAAATGAGAGAGAGAGAAAGAAAACCAGGAGACAAGACAAAAATGCCTTATGACCAACATTAACCTGCAAAACAAAGTCCTAAAACATAGCAAGAAATCTAATGCTAAGAAAAACAACCAACAAAATTAGTAATTGGAACATTCACTGCAAAAGAATTTGATTTTATAGACTTGTTTGACAATGACCTCAGCATGAGTATCTTTGCAATGCTCAGAGATAAAAGAATCATTTAAAAGAACAAGAAACTATTAAATAAAAACAGACAGCAATAAGATAAGAATAGGTGAATAAAGAAACAACCAGAAATCTTAAAAATTAAAAATATGTTCATTGACATAAAAATGCAATAGATGGGATAACTTAAAATTAGGCAATTTCAAGGAGAGGATTAAGTGAGTTGATAGGTACTATTAAAGAATTCACTCAGGAAAAAAGTCACAGAGTGTAAAATATATTTTTAGAAAATGAAACAGCAGTTGAGATAAGGTAAATTGACTAGGAAACACCAATACATATCTTATAAGAATCCCAGAAGAAAAAAAATGGAGGTAATGACAAAGAAACAATAAAGGAAAAGATAATAGCTGAGAATTTTCTAGAATTAGAGACCTGAAAATACAAAGTATATCCTGAGTTCATGACTGATAATTCAAAATAAATCCACATCTAGACACATTTCAAAGAAACTATAAGAAAGCAAGGATATAGAAATACTCTTAAAAGTTACCAGAGGGAAAAGACAGACTACCTACAAAGAGATGAATAATAGACTGATAGCAGATTTCTCTTAAGTAATGATAGTTGACAGAACAACAGCCTAAGGTATAATTGAGTAATATCTTCAAATGCTGAGCAAAAACACCAAGATTGTTATTTAAGATAAAAGATAAAGAAACTTTTAGATATACAAAATGTACCACCCAGTGCCCTCGCTAACGAATTACTAACACCTGTAATTCAACAAGAAGAAAAGTGAACCTAGAAAGGAAGCCACAGAATCCAAGAATAATAGTGGGCACAGTAATGACTAAAATATAGGAGTAAATATAATTAAGCATTGACTATAAAAAATCAATTATAACCACTTTTGTATAAGTTTAAAACAAATAGGTAAAACTAAAACTCCATTCTACAATTACAATAACAAGATTGATACTTAGTAAGTAGATAAATACGCTAAGCATCTTTTTTTACATTAAGGAGAAAGTCAGAAATACTAAGAAGAGGATTTTGTTTTTAATTAGAAAAATATGTAGTTAGGTATACATACAAAAATGTTAGTATGAACACTAAAGAAACTGATAAGCCACCCATAGATTTCAAGCCCAGCAGTAAAATCCATGTACCAGGTCACAAAAGAAATTTCAAAAAAATTTTTTCAATTAAAACTATATAAAACATAATCTCTTAGTATAGTGCAATTAAATTCAGAATCAGTAATAAAAATAGAGCAAATATATGTTTAGAAAGTAAAAACATACACTTTGAAATAATTCAATGGTTAAAAATAAAAGATATTACAAAATACTTAAAATCGAACAAAACTACATTATCAAACATGCTATGTAGCTAAATTGAAAAACAGTTTAGAGACTAAAATTCATTTTTAAAAATAATAAAAAGTATTGAAATTAAATGAGTAATAATTCAACTCAGGAATCTAGAAAAGGATAAATGGTCTAAACTATAAAAAAGTAGAATGCAGAAAATAATGTTGATAAAATAAAAAAGTAATAATATAGACTACAAAGACACAATAAAGTAGATAAGCAAAATAAAATGTCAGTTTTTGAAAAAATTAAATGAAACAGAAAAATATTAAACAGTAAAAGAAGAGAAAAGGCTCCAATAAATAATATTAGTAATAAGGAGGGGACCCAATTATAGATAAAATTAAAAATCATAAGACTCTTATGAACAACTTTATGCAAATAAATTTGAAAGGATTGATTAACTTTTAATTGTATATTTTTCTTAAAAAACTTCCTAAAATTGACTTAAGCGGAAATAGAGGAAATAGAACACTTGAATAAACCAATAACCATGGAAGAAATTGAACTGATAACCAAAAGTTCACCCTATGCTACCTACCCCCTACTGACAGAAAATACTAGGTGCAAATGATTTTAGAGGCAAGTTTAACCAAATCTTCTGAATAGGTAATCCTTATAATATAATAACTGTTTTAGAAATAGAGAAAAAAGGAAAGGAAGGAAGTAAAGAGGGAGGGAGGAAGGAAGGAAGGAAAGAAGGAAGGAAGGAATGCTGCTCAACTTATTTTGTGAGGCTAGTATTACCATGACACCAAAACACCAATAACAATATAAGAAAGGAAAATTAAAGACCAATCTCCCTATGCAAACATACCGCGGACATAAAATATCAGCAAATTAAAGTCAACAGTGGATTAAAAAACCATACTGGACCAAGTGAAGTTTTTTCCAGGAATATAAGAAAAGTTTAATATCAGAAAATGTATTAATATCACATAAATTATTATCATGTTAATGGGAAATTTTATCATATTAGTGATTCAGAAAATGCATTAGATAAAATTCAACTAGTATTCCTGATTAAAAATGCTTTCCAAACTATAAATAAATAGTGGGAACTTCCTTAACACAATAGTTTTGATTTATCAAAACCCTAAGCAAATATCACATTTCCAAAACACTTCCATTAAAGTAAGAAACAGAACAGATATTCCTAATATCTGCTTCTATTCAATGCTATATAGAGGTCTTAGTAATGCAATATGACAGGAAAAAGAAATTGAACATTTAAGAACTAGAATTTAAGAGAAAAGCTGTCATTATTTACCGATGATACACATGTCCATGTAGAAAGCCTAAGAGAATTTCCAGTTTAGCCATTAGAACTAATAAGAGAGTTCAGCTAAGTTGCTGAATATACACTAATAATAATCAATAACAATGAAATAAAAAATAGATTCTATACATAAAAGCACAAAAACCTAAGTTATATGAGAAGAAATCAAACAAAATAGGTTCAAGCAAGACCATTATGATGAAAATTATAAAACATTATTAAAGAACATGAAGGGAGATTTGATTAAGTGGAGGAATACAGTCTGTTAACTGACGGAAAGACAATGTTATAAAAAGTCAATTATCCCCCAGATTGTTCTCTAAAGTTAATGTAATTACAAATAAAAATCAGAAGGGCTTTTGCCAAACTTGACAAACCAACCCTAAAATTCATATTGCATAGCTAAAGGCCAAGAAGAGCCAAGAGAATTTTAAAGAAGAACAGTGTGGAGAGATTTACCTTACCAAATAATAAGAATATTATAAAAGTATGGTAATTAAGACACTATGGTGTTGGCACAAGAGCAGAGAAACAGTCTACTGGATGAAATAAAGATCCTAAAAACAGATTTGATGTAGGCAAAAGATGGCATTACAAATTGGTGGGTAAGGATGACTAATTTGTTAAATGGTGCTGGGATAATTGAGTTATCCACATGGAAAAAGAATAAAATAGGGTGCATGTAAGATACCATCTACAAAAATAAATGCCAAGAAGATTAGAGATCTAAATGTAAAAGGCAAAAGTTTAAAACTATAGAAGAAAATGTAGGATGACCTTGTCATATGGAAGGATTTCTTAAATGACATAAAAGCACAAACCATAAAGGAAAATATAAATAAACTGCATTAAAATTAGAAGCTTTAAAAATAAATGCTACTATAGACACAGTTAAAAGAGAAGCTACAAATTGGAAAAAGATATTTGCAATCTATATTGCCCACAGGATGAGAATCCAGAATATTACAATAACAACCAAAACCAGAACCAAAAGCTGTCTAAAATAACAACAGTAAAGCAAATAACCCAATAGAAAGATGGGCAAAGATACAAATAGGCAACACACATGAGGAAATCCCAGTAGATTATAAGTGAAAACATTTTAAAATGAGATATTATTTAATCCCCATTAGGCTGACAAAAATTTAAAAAGTTTGGCCATTCCAAATGTTGTGAAGCATATGGAGAAACTCTCATAGATTGCTAATGAGAATATAAATTGGTACTATCACTTTGGAGAGAAATTTTATAATTCCTAGTAAAGTTGAAGATGCATTGTTTCTTACAGTTGAGCAATTCCTCCTCTATGTATAAACATGTATAAAAATGTTAACTGCAGTATTGGTTGTGAAGGGGAAACATTAGAAATAATGTCTAACAACACAAGACTCAATAAGTAAATTTCAGTGATAAGTACAGTAGGATATATAAGCCATAAGATATGGCTTATGTAAAAATAATTCATAACGATAGAGGTCAGAATAGTTTTGCTTATTTTTAACCTTTTGTTAAAGCTTTGGAGAATATCACCTCTAAGGAAGCATGAGGGACTCTTCCTGGGTATTGTGAATGTTTTGTATCTTAGATTGGGTGTGGTCACATGGATGTATGCTTACATAAAAGCTCATCAAGCTATACACTTAATTTGTCTACTTCACTGGATGTCACTTATAATGGTATAACAGAAGATAAAAACAGGTTCAGAAATAAATGGTCCAAATTAATTAGTATTTGTTTAACCTGGGTGCTGGATTCCTGTATGTTCATATTGTTCTTTATACTTTATATGTTTGAAATATTTTACACTAACAAAATTGATAAGACAAAGACTACTGCTTTTCCTAACTTGAATTACTCAAAGTAAAGGAAAGCACTAGAGTCATCTTCTTCTCTTCACTGTCCCTGACGATAGAACTGAATATTCTAGGAATCAATCAGCACTTCACAGCCACACATATTTACAAAGTGATCATTTTGTTGAATCAAAAGCAAAACTTTCAATTCATTTCTTGACTACGAGTAGAATCTAGGCTTTCTTAAGTGAGTGACCAGCAGCATATATTGTTGATATGATGCTACCATCGTACAAAGATCATTCATTCATTTAGGTTTTTCAACTGATGAAGTGGGGGATGCATTGCCAAGGACTTTTCTGATGTGAATCAACAGGTGGTTTGGCATCAAGATGGCTATTTGTTTGTGGGTTTCACCTCTGGTTTCAGAAAAGAAAAAGAGACGATACCTTTTCAATGCTGTATTTCAAGTTGACCATATGGAAAGCAAGGTTTTATTCCAGCCAATTCTCCTTCTCTCAAAACGTGGAGGAAAAGTGCCAGCCACTGCTACTCTCGTCACCAGCCACGGTACAGATGTTTGGAAAATGCAAAAACAGAGAAATGAAACAAAAAGAAAACCCTCAAAAATAAGTTTTGCATAAATGAAAAATAGAGTATATAATTATCAGAGCTGCAAAAAGGTAAATGCATTTATTTTTCTCCTTGTGTTAAACAAAAAGAACCCAAACAAACAAAATCATTGCTGTTTTGACTTAATCAGTGTTTTGCTGAAACTGACAATTACAAGGACCAACTCAAACATAGCTAAAAGTGGGAATAAAAAACAGATTTCTTTTAATTTGATAAAAGATTTTTTATCTCCAAGAATGTTAGAATATGACCTACTTAAATGAATACTTATTAAAGGAGTGGACCTATTAAAAACTATATGTTTTCAGGTGCCAAAATGGGAATGGAGACAGTGTTTCTTTGAAATCTTGTAAGAGAAAAAAATTAATTGAAATTATAATGGTTTCTTATGCAACTCAGAAAAAATACAGCTTAGGAAGAACTGTCTCCCAACTGTTGCAACGTGCATCCCTAAGTTGGCTTAGCCAGTACACAGCTCCAGTTATTCCAAAAGCAAATGCCCTACTTGATTTAAGCACGTCAATGTAAATTACTCAAATGAGACTGTCTTTGTTTAAAAAAAGTTTTAAAAAACAATGTAATTTCTGAAAGAGTATTGCCTGAATTGAAAGTCAGACCTCAACTTAGGCCTAGCTATGGCACAATCCTGGTGTATCTTTGCTCATGTTATTAAACATCTTTGGGCCTCGGTATCCACCTGTCTCAATTTCCACTGTGATACAAAGTCACAGCCCTGTCATCAAGCCTCTTTCCAGCCCTAAAATTCTATGAATCTAATGAAATTACTCCAGCAGAAGAATTTTACTTTTCTTCCTTCCTTTCTTGCTTTCTTAAAATAAATAGACAAATAATCAAATAGGTAAGTAAATATATATTAAAAACACATACACCATCCTAATCAGCTATCCCTTTGAATAGGAAGAGAGAATATTTTTTTTGTTGTCATTATCTATTCCCTAATGTGTATTTAAAAAGAGAGTTCCTATAGAAAAGATTTTTATTTTTTTCCTGAATCAAAAATAGCATGTCATTTCATTGCCATTCAAGTTCTATTAAGAAAGAAAACAAAAAATCATTACAGAAATCCTATTAGGAACTTTAGAAGGAAAGAAAAAGTCACTAAAACTCCATTTAAAATTCAAATTGTTCGTTTACGTGTTTTCTTTTACAGAAAATAGAAGTGTTGTCTGAAACTACCTTCCCTTCCTTTTCCAGGGACAAGATCCTTAACTGTGTAAACACAGGACCCTCTCCTCACACCCTTCCCACCTGGCTGCTGAGGTAGCAAAGCTGAGGTCTAGATTACAGCACGAGATATTTGGTATGGGAGTCAAACACTTCATCTGGGAGACAGTACTGTGGTCGATTTGCCAAATCTAAAAGAAAGTTAAGCCCCATCACTATGTTGGCAAGAAATTTGGGTTCTCGTGGCTGAACAATGAAAATCATTTTTACACAAGACTTTTAAGAAATGAAAGCACCTGGGGCACCAGCCAGAAAATAAGTCTCAGAATGCAAGTTTTTCATGTCAATATTTAAACCAGGTAAGACAGTATTGATGTACCCTTAACGAAGGGTCTAAAAAGAAGACAGGGCACCTGACACCATGGTGAATAACAGAGGCTCAGCCTTATGAAAAGGCCAGTCTTAGGGCGAATGCTCCATTGTTCCTAGTGCTGATATGCCAAAGGCACTGGCAGAGGCAGAATACGAAGAGCAACAGGCAAGGCTCCTGTTACAGGCTCCAGCTCAGCTCTGTATGCTGATAAGCCCGGGACCACCAGCCTGCACACTCAGGGAACACCGAGGGTGGGCCCCCAGGGGAGGAGGGCTCCTCAACCAGAAAGGCAAGAGGTGGAAATTGCACAGCATATGAGCACTCCCTGCTGGCAGGTGAGGTTGGAGACGAACAGGTAGTGTCCTAGAGGGGGCTCTCAAAGGTTTCTGTGAGGAGGCTAACAGACATACTTCACTTTCAGGGGATATGAGCATGGTTCCCACCAGGTTTAGATGGTTCCCGATGTTATGCTGAATGAGAAGGAGGTTAGGAGAGGATACTGATAGGACGAACTCCAAGAACTGGTGAAAACTATGTAAAGCTGGTATACAATTTTCATTAACTTTTCTAGCTATTAACATTTTATAAAGTATATACAGGCCAGTGTGTGTGCACGTGTGTGTGGGGTGGAGGGAAATGAATTTCTGTGCAGCTCCCTTTATCTCAGCAAAAGAATCCTTAGGACAGCCCAATGTGTTTGCAATATTTATGTTTTACCAGGAAATCCCATCCATAACCCTGATGGAACCACTTGGCGCATCCACTATACCGCCACATCTAAGCCCTAGACTAGTGGTCTTTGTTTATCTGCGCAGGCCTGGGCAACAATACTGGTATCTTCCTAGCTCTGCTCTGTTAGGGTTCTTCTGTATAATAAGATGAAGGTCAAAATGGCAGCCTGCTAACAGCAGCAGTATTTCAGTAGCAGGAATAACTTGCTTGTCATCAACTTGTTAATGCAATAGTCAAACATTTCTTTGACATGTACAATATCGGCTAACTTCAGCAGATAAAGAGTCTAGAACAGGAAGATGCTGCAGATGCTTCAGCTTGGAGGAAGGCTTAGCAGAGCCAAAACGTCAGCAGGGCCTGTTTGTTCCATACTTTCTGTTGGGCTCTGTGAAAGAAATGTTAGATTACTGCAATGACAAGTTTGTGACAAGCAAGTCACTTGTGCAACTGGTGCGCTCCTGTTTTTATCTGTTTACCATTCAGACTTGTGAATGCCATTTCAAGCACTTACAGGATTTCTGGCTCCCATTAAGGGGAAATGGTTCCTCCATGTTTAGAATTTTCTGCCTCAAAGAGAATTACTAAGCAATTATTTATCCCTGTGGTCACAATGTCACACAAAAGCACTCTTGAGTTGTTTAGTTGGACTCTGAGTCATGAAATGGAGTCCTGGGGACTGGATAGCTTGGAGCATCAGAAATTTCTCATCTAGTTTATTGGAATGACTACAAAGCAAGCCTGTGAGAGTCAATAAAATTGTGGCCAGCTTGAAATACCTTGCTCTTTTGCTCTGGGATCATATATCAAGGCCATATGCTTCAAGTCACATAAAATCACTTGTAATGAGTAGATCCTGAGAAGCCAAGGCCTGACTGTGTCACAGACACTGACATGTGATCTAACATACGATAGTTTTGGTGACAAGGACTGCTTTAACTTTTGAAAAGGGAATTTACAAGGCCTTCCCCCTGTGTTCTGTGGGTAGCCGGAGGGCCAATCCAAATCCAGAAAATATCTTAAGTGTGTGGTAAAAAGTAATATCATAATCTAAAATTAACACTTGAGATCATCCCCTTTAGGCTGAATTTTTATAGTAAATGGAGACCCTGGGAGATTTCAGATCCAGAGTTCAAAGTTGTCTCATTAGATTCTCCATCTGAGATCACTGAGTGACTTTTGGTGAATCATTTTAACCTCCTGGGAGGAAGGTACAAAACAATAATACATGTTCTTTGTTCACCTGACATGAATGGTCTCAGAGTCAGTGTCAAAAAAGACGAAGAGTCCCTTCAGAACTCAAGAACGAGAACAGTATTTCCTAAAAGTCATGTATTCTTTTTATGATTTAAAATTGTCCATTTTTGGTACTGAATTTATAAATAATTCTAGGTATACCTCTTAAAGATCATAGAAGCATGAGGTTTTGAAGCGAGGAGACAGACTTTCACAATATCTGGAGAAGCATGTCAAAGCTAGAACAGAGGTGGAATGGCAAGGACCAGACAGAAAGTAATGATCTTAAACGAGGCAGAACTTGGTACGGGTGACTAGAGAATGTTACAGAAATGGGTAATAGTCCTTGCCGAATAAAAATTTTATTGTTAATAATCATTTGCCAGACACTACATGTGTTACACAACTTACATGTGTAATAAAATCTTTACAACAGCTCTATGGTATATGTATTATCAAATATTTTTTTTAGATGTGGAAATTAAAACTTAGAGAAATTTAAATACTTTACCATAAATCTACAAGTAGCAGAGATTTGAAACCAGTTTTCCCCTACTCCAAAACCTTTATGCTCTTAACCACTGAAGAACTAACGTCATTTCCACTGCCTCCAGGAGACTTTTCTCTCTAGTTTACTGGAAAACATTTTAATTTGTAAATGTAGATATTCAAGGATTTGATATAAAAGAGCCAGTGAGAATATTCTGACTCTAGCTGTCTTGCCATCCTTCTTAGGCCTCTGGGAAAGCTGAGCTTCATCAAGATATCATTTCTTTTGCCCAGCCTGACCTATCCCTACCTGAATACACTGGGAAGAGGTGAAAGGGATTCTAGCCTGATCACGTATGTCTGTGCTGTGAATGCAGGGTGTTCGGCCACATCCACTCGTGTCCATGCCAACTCCTTTCTCTCTCTTCACGTGTACAGTCTTTGGTTCCCCCTAATCTTTGCTCCCATGTTACCTCCAGGGAGCCTCCTTTTGTTACTTGTCTGCTATTCTTTTTTGGTGGGGGAAGGGGCAGATGTCTTTCTCACCATGACAAGGATCACCGAAACAGTCTAAACTTCAAACTTTGCACAGAACGTATCCTCTGTTCGGTCTTCTGCTTTGCTTCTCTTTAATGATAGTTTTGCCACAGGTCCCGATCGTATGTAACTCAGAGCTATGCAAATCAAATAGTACACCAGACTTCGCAGCTAGTCTGTCTTCAAATGAATCCGTGTCCGAGAGGCAGAAACCCCTGAACGAGGCATGTCTTCCGACTGTCCGTCTGATGGCTGCTTTCCTTGTATGAGGGGCAAAAAATAAGCTGAGTGAATCTGCATCGACGTTCCCCGGTCTTTTTTTAGTGTGTGTTCAGAGTGCATCACAAGAGGGTTTAGCTCACACAAACTGGGTTTTTTTTTTCATGATATTTCTACATTTTTTTACTTCTAGAGGTTGGTTCCCCAAGCACAGGATTCTTACTTAAAAGGTACTCAGACAGACACCGTGCATGACGTAGAATCATAAGATCACAGGGCGATGTGTAAAGAAGTCTAAATGACCTGTAGTTGGAGTCTGGGTCTGGTGCCTGTGTTAGCTCATGCTGGCCATTCAGCCTCTGCTGCCCACCACCAGGGACATGGGGCTCTCAACCTCACAGGCCACCCAATCCCGCGTTAGGACCCACGTATTCGCACAAAGTGTCCTTCGTTATGTTGAACCATAACCTATCTTTCTAAAATTCCCCCCATGGCTTCTAGTTCTTTCTGACCCTACCTTTCAATCCTGAGAGCTTCAGGGAATTAATAGTTTAATGGCTCATTTAATGACAACCCTTGTGCAGACCACATACCAACAAGGGGTTTAGATTGCCTGCCTTGTCCCTCTTCTCTTACCCCCCTTGAGTTAAATTCTCACTCTACCCCTTCGACAACCTTGGGAGAAATGAAAGTCAGTCAGTCTACCCAGTTCTTCATTTCTCTTTAGATGCAGATAACACATGTGGCAAAGCATTCTTAATCTCTTTGATTTTCTGTCCTCTTCTGTGGAACATCTTGCTAGACAACCTGAAGCAGATCTGACTGCTCTAGCTATTTA
Source organism: Ceratotherium simum simum (assembly GCF_057802395.1). Taxonomy (NCBI): domain Eukaryota; kingdom Metazoa; phylum Chordata; class Mammalia; order Perissodactyla; family Rhinocerotidae; genus Ceratotherium; species Ceratotherium simum. Next base: position 16,890,131 of record NC_141914.1, read on the forward strand.
TAGGGTGACCATATGATTTATTGTCCAAACAGGTACACTTTTGGTTTTTTTGCTGAGGAAGGTTTGCCCTGAGCTAACATCTGTTGCCAATCTTCCTCTTTTTGCTTGAGGAAGATTCGCCCTAAGCTAACATCTGTGCCCGTCTTCCTCTATTTATATGTGGGTCACCGCCACAGCATGGCCACCAACGAGTGGTGTGGGTCTGAGCCCGGGAACTGAACCCAGGCTGTTGACGGGGAGCATGCTGAACTTAACCACTAGGCCATGGGGCCGGCCTCAAACAGGTATACTTTTGAGGGTAAACAGCACTATGAATAATTATTTCAAGATCACAGGCGTAAACCAGCAGTGTTGCAGGCAAACCTATACAGTACCTCACACAAACCTGAGCCCCACTACCTATCTCTCTGCACCGTAGTTATCTGTTTCCACGTCTGCTTCTTCCACTAGACTGTGAGCACTCTTTACTGATGGAAACTTATTTACCTGTGTACCACCAGTTCCAAAAAAGTATTTGGCAAGTAAAAAGAGCTTGTAGATACTTTTTTTTTTTTTAAATTGAGGATGTTTTTTTCCCTAACTGCATCCTATGCACCTCTCCTCTCATTTTAATAGCAAATACCATCAACATATATTGACTTCATATTTTCAGAAATGAATCAACAATATTTCACTTAGTGCCACAGGAGGGGAATGGTTTGCGTTTAGTGGTAATGGGTTTGACTTAGAATATTGACAGCAACAAGCAGAGAGGAAAATGTGGTAACTTTTTCACTAAAAGTTTACTGCACATTTTTACAGACCACTGAACAATATGCTCTAATTTCTTTGTTCATAAGTGAATCTTTTCAGCAGCTGTATTCACAATTTCCAGTTTGTAGTTGTCAATTATGATAGGAAGTGACGGTAACATAGTGTGATGGTTACATACGCGGTCATATGTAACATAGGGTAACATAGTGTGATTCCTGAGAATTCTCCACTAAAGCATGATGGCAATTCATTGCTCTCATCTTGGCCAAGCACACTTAGATGTCCTGGTGACTTTCAGCAGCTTCCGATTAACAATGACTTTAAAAAAGAGAAACAAGAGAAACTCCTGAAAAATGTGAACCACCTAAAGAAATCATTCCTTCCCTTGTCCCTGACACGTTTAGACTATTCCAGAAAGATGTGAGTCTATCCTGTTCAAGTTAAAGAGCTTCATAGAGGACAATCCTAAAACTTCTCTTTCGGTGTTTAGAAGCCTCTTTATCAAGCCTCATTACCAAACCTAAAGATTTTCTGTTGCAGTATAAGCATATTTCATCACTATGGGGCCTCAGTGAAGAAAAGAGAGACAAGCTCATTTCTTATTTCCCATAACTTGTTTAAAAACTGGTATTAGCTCATTAGCTCAACATTCTTTTTTCCAAGATGAAAAAAATCTCAATGTCTTTGACTTTGCCTTAAAGAACTTTTTTCTCAAAATGTTAAATTTAAATTTTATGGGAGGGATTTTATAACTCTTTCTCTCCAAGATACTCACATCCAGTTTTAGTTGAATTCAGAACAAGCACGATTAAGTGTCTGATCTGTGCTCAGAGGAAATAGTAGAAATGTCTATATTCTGTATGCTTCTTATATATTCCACTATTACAGCTATTTTTAAATTTCAGTTTTACATTTCACACTCTTGATTAACTTTCTGTGCTCTATTTCTAGATGCTATTTTGCCCACAGAGCTCGTCATTCTTTATTTGCATTCCATCAATGACATTTACCAAACTGTCATGGGTAATGGAAAACACAAGAGTTGCAAGAAGATTCAAAAGAAACAAAATTATATGTCTTCCCTTGCAGACTCTTAAATTTATGGAGAAAGAAGACAATCCCACATAAAAGAAGCAGCATGTTATGCATGTTCAGGTATGCGGTGTCAGTTTAGCAGTTATTAGCAAATGCAAGCTAATACAGCTATGTATATGAAATTTCTGTGATGAGGGAGTAGTGGGATGAACTGCCATTGTGAGGTTTGCTTTCTCTACTAAAAAATACTAACATTGACTTTTATCTAACTACATTCTGTATATTTTCTGTTTTACTGAGGTTTCATTTAGAATGACTGTCCTTCCTCTGACATGGTTGGTTATACCCATGTTTCAAGTTGTCACTATTTGGACACTGTGCCTAAAAGCACTGTACTCTGAAAGCACCCATCCCTTGTCCTCAACATCTAGAATAGTGATTTACAACTGTTTAGAATTGCTGGTGTCCTATTGTTAATGTGATTTTGGATCACTCTTCCCTGCCTACTCCTTCTTAAAATATAATTTTAACTTAAAATTGATTTTGTTTTGAGATTTTGAAATGCTGCTATAATTTAGAATACACTGGGTTTGTTAATATTGGGAAACACGTATCTAGATAACTAAGGTAATCAAAAACCAGAATCCAGGACGGATCCCAATGGCATCTCATTTCTACATTTCTCCACATTGACTCTGATCTCATAATCATTTCTTGAGAATTCTGAAGTGCTTGACACCAAATAAATAGGTGCGAAATTTTTTTTTTTGGTCATTTGAGACAAAATTAAAAGCTCTGCTAGTTAAGTGGAGTCAAATCACAACTCAAGCTTTGCCTTACTTTATCAGAGCTCTCACTGGGCCAAGAAAGAAGACAACGTATTGGCACGGCATTGTGTTGGTTATTACCTAGTGTCCTGGTATCATCAAAGGATTGCCAAATAAGTTTTACTGGGGCTTTCCTGGGATATTTCATTGCATGCAGGTTGGATTTCCATGTCTATAATTTGCATATAGAAGTATTAAAATGTTTGTATTCAAGTGCAGTGTCCCAAATAGAGAGTTTCATTTTGGCAGAGAAGAGACAATGAAGGTAAATGTGAAAGTATCCTCACCCACAAACCAGAGAGCTGAGCCAGAGTGTAGCTGCAGCCTCCTGGGTGTTCAGTCACGGAGCACCACTTATGGAAGAGTTTGCAGTTCTATACTGACCTCAGTTTTAAATTGTGCTGAGTATAAACATAACATAACTTGTTGTTAACAAGTAGCTCATTTATTAACTTTATGGAGAATCTTCCTCTAAAATACTAGTCCAATCTATTCTTTTGTCCAATCTATTCTCTATTTTTGACCAGACTACTGTTTCTATATAATTTCTATAGAAATTATAGAATTTTATTCTATAAATATCTATATTATACATTTTCTACCAGCCTAATCTATTCTTATACCTACCCAATCTACTCTACTCTCAGCATACAATTCCAAGAGATTCACATACATAACTCAACATTCATTACTTCTGGACACACAAAGGGTCACTGGGTCCATGAATGCTAGTTAAGCAGGTAATTTCCAGGCGACTACTAAACGAGTAGAAACTGAAAAGTGTATGTGTGCTTTATAATTACCGGGGAAAAGAGGACTTTGCATATGGAGCAGCATACAGTTATTTCAAAAGCTCATTTCTTCAAAAAGAACAAAGGTAATGGCCCCTATTCTGGTGTATGTACATCAGAAATTCAGTATCAGCTTTTTTTTTCTTTTTAAGTAGATCTTGAGGCGAGTACTAAAGAGGACTCTTTTCGTAGTAATAACACCTCTTACGTGGGGTCCTTTTGAGTTAAAAGTTGGGAAGTGGACTTTTTAGGAAGGCAGAGGTACAAATCATTATAAAATCATCCAATCATTTATAAAATAAAAACAAGAATGACAATTTATTGGCCAAAAAGTGAAGGGGGACAAATTTCTGAATAAAGGTGTCTGTGTGACTGGGACCTAACATAGAACTGGAACTAGATAGACTATTTACCTCTGTGCCTTTTGTGGTGGGTGTTGTGGGTCTCCATCTGAGTGGTGCCCGTCACTGAGGCATCACAGAGGCATCAACAAAGCTCATCTCTGTAACAGTAGATTTTACTCCAAGTTAAGAAAGACCTTAAAGAAACACTTCAAGTGTTCTGTTAGTTATTAGCCATACAGCGGGGCAGCTATTTCTTTTCTGGCAGGGACAGCCAAGGCTAAAGAGTCAATATATGTGCCTTACCTGCTGAGGAGGGATCAGACATACACCCTCAGCACTTTTGTCCCGCTGTTCTCATTTCACTCAGTGATCAGTAGACAAAGTATACACTAGAGAAGTAAGAGATGAAGAAGTTGCTAGGATTTCTAAGGAAGAAGAACCCAAATCTTGCCTGCCTTAGGCAAGAGAACATTTTAGTATTAATAAAAAGAGATGGTTAAATTGCAGCCCATCAAATTTCAAATACAGTTCCAAAGTGTGTCTAATGTGATCCAAAAGAAAACAAAATTCCTGCTGTCCTTAGCTGTAAATTCTGCAGGCTGATTCTACGTTCTCATCTCATTCCTGTTTCTTCCTCTGCCCCAGAAAGGATTAGTGTCTAACATTAAACAAACAGTATACAACAAAGAACAGATATGATGTGTACTCATAAAATTTTGAATCCAGAGCAAAAGGAGGGTAAATTCTTAGCCCAGCAGATGAGTCTTACTGACAGTAATAGAGACACGTTTCTAATTCATCCATGGAAGGTGCTGAAAATGTTCTCTATTATATCTTGAGATGAAGTTTTGGTTGTATAAAAATCTTGTGCTTAATGCGGCATATTGGGTTTTTTTCCCTCCTCTCTGGGACCACAAAAACAGATCTAAGTATAGACAGAGGCAGGAGAGCATGTTTATTTCTTCATTAGAAGCTGTGCATGTTACCCTTTCTATCGTAAATGAATTAGAAAGAAAAATACCAAGTCTCTTGATATAGGCCATGTTACAAATCCATGTGCACATGCTTTCATTTTTCCCATTCTCTCAATTCTTATGCCCATTTTTCTTTTTTGAATGAGGGCTGCCCTTATATTCCCAGATGATTTCTGGTGATTGGAGCCCTCGTGACCTCCCTTTGTTCATCCATACTGTCTGGTTCAATACAACACTCTCAAGGGGCCTTCCTCCTACCAAAGATGGTGACTGATTGGACTTAAAAAAATGATGACTCCTATATTATGACAAAAAACCTGGAGGTAGCATTTATAGCTGGTCAAATGAACTTTTAGCCCTACAAAAGACTCATTTTATGAGGCAAATAAATATGTATATTTCCCTTTCTGAAGTATAACTAAAAGCCCAAAGGTCCTGAGTTTGTCTTCAGTTGTTGTATGGAAACTACATTAATGCTGGTCATCAGGCATTTCTTTTCTCAGTCCCAACTAGAACCATCTTAAAATCTTCTATGGTGTATAGCAGATCCTGGAAGCCCACATGAAAGCAAGTACTCAAATGTTAGGGACCTGAATTGAAAATCCAGACTGGGAAAGATCTGTGAGTGAGATGAAGCTTGGGTGAGTTCATTCAATTTAAGAGTTATTGCTGGTCCACTGGGTCTAAGGAAGAGGTTATTAATGACTCCATCAGGGGGCATTAAGAGTTCTAGGATAGTCTCTTGGATATCTGGACACCTGGATTATTTGATCTGAGCATGACCTAAAGCTTGGTAAATCCTTCCTTACTTATCCTAGGTTGGATGCAGATCTCCAAGCTATGACTGGTGTCTGGTAAACTCTCATCTTCCTTGTTCTTTTCTTTAAAGTTCAGCTTCCTGATGTATTCTCATTACAAGAGATGGCCAAGGTTACACATGGGTTGGGAGCACACAGTAGTTCAGTAACTAAGATGTTACCCTAATATTCTTCTCTCTTACAAACCTTGAAAGGCGAATATGTTATTATCTGGGGCAGTTCATGGGAAAGTTGACATAATAATGCTTTAATGATTCAATTTATAAATGGGCCATTCACTGACATAGTAGGGAGGACAACTGAGAAATGTTTGAAAATGTAAATAGTCTTTTTTCAGAGAACAATCTTATCTCTCCAACTCACTAATATTTCTTTTTAATGTGGCTAATTTCTATCACACTAGGGGTTCATACATAAACTATGGAGACTTCACCTAGAAAGTTTCAACATATTATATTTCTACCATAAAAGAGCAATGACAACTTTGGTCCAAATATAACCAAAGCAAAAAGAAACACCTAGAATATAATGAAAAAAAAAAAAAGTGTTGCCTATGTATTTGGCAATATCCTACAAAACCCACCAAATCAAGATCGTATAATGATGCTATTTACTTCAGTTTCATAATAGTGTGTTTTGTAGATTCCTATTTCTGTATATAGAGGGAAAAAGGACATCATATAAACAAAGCAGACAAACAGAAAGGTGCAAAGGGTGAATGCACAATGGCCATATACTGTCTACAAAGTGTTGCCAGTTGCGAAAGGATTTGACATGCTAATATCCATTCATTCGGACTCGTTACTGAGACACTAAGAGCATGATGGCTGGCAGGCACTGCATTTAAGTGTGGTTACTGAGGCCCCCAAATATTGACAGAGTGCCAGATTCTAAGAAACTATTGATGTACACAGCCAGCCACAGCTCCAGACACCTCTCAGACAGAGTCTTTAAATGTCACAGATAAATGAATTTTCATGAAACTGGGAGAGAGAAAGGAAGAGCAAGAAGAGAGAAAGAACACAGAATGAGAGGCAGGATAAGAAAAAAAGGAAGAACAAAATCACTTCCATATCACTCACATGAAAGCATGTGGCATCTCCTCTGTAAAGTGCCTTACAAAGGATGTGAGATCAAGCCTTCTGAACGCATTCTGTGCTACCAAAACACTCAAACACCTTCAGTCATTTCATTGTGTATTTAAAAAGGTAAGGGAGAAACATGTTCTAGAATAGCTTCAACGAACTATTTCTGAACAAAATATGGTTTAAATATAAATATTGCAAACTCAATCTTAAAAAAAAATTCAAAATAAAATAAACTAAGGGAACCACAGGCACAAACAAACATGAGAAAGTCTCCTAAACAGTCCTCCATGTATATTAGATGTTAAAATTCATGAAATCCATTTGTCGCCAAGGCACAGATGTGTCCTCTGACAGTTTCCTTTCCAGAGTCCGACTGAAAGCAGTGACACCTAGTGGGTTTATAACAAGATATTGAGGAATACCTTTCTCCTTCACCTCTGTCTCCCTCCCCTCCCACATAAAACACTTGCCAGAGAAATACATGGGGTGAGTCAGTTACTTGACACATGATAACAGAAATGAGCCATGGTCATAACTAGAACAACCAAGTGTTCCTTAGAAATTATGTGTAACTCAATATATTTTAAATGTAAATGAAGCCTTTTCACTTTGAAAGTCTTCCATCTGCCAAGGGCACCTTCTCTTGACCTTGATGCACTGTGTCATTAAAAGTAACCACATTTTCAAGGATAGAACATGGCTTGCTTGTGCATTTACTTTCCTGTATGAGAGTTGTGCAACTCTACATTTTACACAGAGCAATCATGCCAATACCCACAAGCAAAATTCTTCCTTCTATTCAAAATCACATGGATAAATGTGTTTTGTTTTGTTTTTTTTTAACCTGCAGCAACATGGTTTCGAAAAGCCTCAATTGCCTTTTTACTTGCATCACAATAAGTCTTGTTATAAATTATTTTTCTTCATCTGCCTTTCTCTGTCTTGGGTACCTGGGACATTAGCAGGTACTTGGAGAATAAAGTTCCTTAGCTTAAATATTCAAAAGAGGTTTTCTTTCTGCATCAACTTTTCAATTTCTTAGTACTTTTCTTTTTTATGTTAGGAGATAAACTGAAAGGATTGAGACTTCCTGCCATGGGAAAAAATAATTATTTTCTCTGTTTTTAAAGGCTTTTATTTTGAAGACAAAATCAGTTTTACTCAAATGGAAATTGCAGTAAAATCTCAGACACTGTAATCAGTAACTGCATTAAAACTCTCAAGAAGTATGCCAACTTCCATGTGAGGCCGCAACGCAGCCAGGATCACAAAGAGACATTATCCACTTTGCCTGTGCCCATGGCCATTCTGACATTTTATATTGTAAAATTTTTATACTGTAAAATTGTAGATCAAGGCCGTTGTCTCTAATACGTTACACACAAGTACACACACACACACACACACACACACTGAATTTTCTCCTGTGGCCATATAATAAGCAGAGAGGTTTTGGTTTACTCTAGATTAAGGGATAGCAAACACATTAAAAAAAAGAGTATTAAATATTTTTTTGATTATAAAAGGAACAGTGTTCACCAAATATTCAGTGACTGGTTAAACAACTGTGGTACACTCCTACAACAAATACTGTGAAGTTGCTAAAAAAGAATAAGGTAGATTTATATGCTATTTGATAAGACAGAGACATATATGGTATAATCCCTTTTGTATGAATAAAATGAGGACATATATGTATATATACTGGCATATACATAAACATTTTTTTCTGGAGGATATACAAGACACTTTTGATTGGAAGGATAGGAGAATTTTACTTTTATTGTATATTTTTCTATTCTGTTTGAATTTCCCAATCATACGTTTAAAAAATAATGCCAATAAGGATATCTGAATGGCAAGGTTATGAGGAATTTTTTTCTTCTTAATTAATTAATTTAATTAATTAAAAAACAATATATGATATTTTTAAAAGAAAATGTCTCCAAAATGAATTATGTAAAAGTAATTCATGTTAGTTACAAGAAATTTGAAAGCACTAAAAAAGCATACAAAAAAAAGAACCTTGTAATTCTCTGGCCCAACAATAACCAATGTCGAACTTTTGGTGGGTCGTGTTCAGTTTACAAAATCTTTTCTCCCCTCCACTGTGGGAGTAAGAAAGATTATTTTCATTCCTTTAGGCAGAGGGACTCAAAACAGCTCTACGAGCTGTTCTGCTATATACCCTCCTGGACACCCTCCACCAGCACATTGTTTTTGATTGCTAGGACATTGCTGGAGCCACAGAGGTTATAGTGACACTTCTCAAAACTGCACAGGTCTTCCTTCTTCTGGTATTGCTCCCTGAGAAGCATAATTCCTGTGCTACCTCTTAAGACTACATAGCATCTCATGATGGAGATCTCATGATCTCCATGGAGTTGGAGTAGAGTTGGAGCAGTCGGAGCAGAGCATGGAGTTGGAGCAGAGGTGACCTCATTATGCCCTACAATTATTATGGTGTTTGCACTTAGTTTCTGGAGGACTTAGAAATGTTCTGTTCTTCTGGACACACAGAGATGCATCTCTGCAAGGTACTCGGCCTTGAACTTCTTCAAAAGCTAAGGAAGTTGAAGGAAGAACATGGAGAGGTGATATACTTGGTGTTATTTCTTAGGCAATTGACCTATAACATTTTAATACTTTATTTGTTGAGGATCGTCTTCTGAAGAAGGGTATTAACCCTCTCTTCCATGCAAACACCTGGGTGTTACTGTCCATCTTTTAAGTACCTATCCTCCTTTCAACAAATTTAAGAATTTTCCCACTTTGTTGCTGTTATTGAAAATAAGATAATAATGATAATCATTATTTTTATTATGGCTTACTCTCATTGATTGCTTTCTAAGGGTTGGGCCATTTATTTACACTATTTTCATTTAATTTTCAACATAACTCTATTGTTGTTGTTATTATTATTATTTCTACTTTATAGACAAGAAAACCCAGACTTAGAAATATTGAAAACTTGCCAAATGTCACAAATCTATTAAGAGGCAGATGAAGACTCAAATCTACTTCAGGCTGATTCTAAAGCTTCCTTGAGATCATTTTCAAGATTAAGTTTAAATGACTCCTTACTCAGAGGTGCAAACCATGCCCAGAGCTTTCTTATCTTCCTATTACTGGATGTGTGTTTGTGCTCATGCATTCGCGCACGAGAGAGAGAGAGACAAAGTAGAGAAAGAGAACTCCAAATATAAAATGTTATAAAATTTCTCTAGGACTCCATTTTCCTCACCTCTGAAATGGATAGCACCCACCTTCGAGGTTTATTGTAGGACCAAATGAGATAATATAAGTGAAAGCACTTAGTACACCTAAAATAAAGCATTATCGTTATTGCTATACAAGTTTCCCTCCTTTGCATAACGGATGTGTTCTAGAGAAGGTGATTATGAAAATGTATAGGCTTAACTTCTATTACCAAATCACAGAGCAATTACATTATAAAATCATAGAAAAAAGATTCCTCACAGATTGAGATGAAGACTTGATGTAAGGCAGGGGTTCAGGTGGAGGTTGGGTCTATCAGTGTAATACTGGGAGCAAGCTGTGTGTTGGCAGCACTTTCTGTATCCTCTTATCTCTCTATCCTCAGCCTCCTTGGTCTGGTAATTCCTGAATATACCCTAGCAGTTTCCAGAGATGATTTCCTTCTTTTCCCTTTCTCTGGTTATGAGATCCAATGGAATTTGTATGCAACAATAATTCTTCACCTGGTGGCCCTATCCCACACATGATATAGAATCGTTAGAAAATTCCTTTAATTTGCGATTTCCAATTAGGTAAATTCATCAGTGCTCCACTTACTCTGTATGTTTGGTTATAAGTTCAGTCATATGTATTAATAATACTTGCATTAATTTCACCATATTCATTATATTGAAAGGCTTCTGAGTCAGGACCATGTCTTCTACTTTCTTGGACACTCTACACTTACTAGTAAGTCCTATAAATAAAAAGAAACTTTAAATAGTACTGACTTCACCTCTAACTCATAACTAAACTTGACTCTGGGCTTGAAGCGCTATTTTCTCCCTCTAGTCTCATCAGATATGAGTGTGTCATGTTACTGACCGAGGCCAAGCTATATGCTCCCACAATTCACTTCTTTCTAACAACCAGCTGCATCTTGGTGCCTGCCTTTTCTTGAGGTACCAGGACTTATTCTTAAATTAATGCCTTCATTTTTTTTTTCTCTCAGGACATCCTTTGCTTGTGGAAAATATTCAGAAAGAATGGAATTTTAAAAATAAACCATCTGCTGCCCAGACCTTGGGAAAAGCAGTTAAGTTTGAAAACACCAGATTCAACTAATCAGGGGCACAAAAGCTTTATTAAATGTATTAGCTTTCTTATCTTTAGAGCTCAGGTAGGACGCAAGATCTAACCTCAACGCAACCAACAGGTATCAAGTGAGAGAAGTCAGCATAGTCTACACCCTTATGAGGTAGCTTGGGCACATCAGCTAGATGTATTCTTCATAAATTCCAAAAGGAGACCTTGTTCCAGATTATCTCACAAATGACAGCAGCCTGGGAAGCCACCAGACAGCCTCTTTGGTTCTAGACCAATTCAAAGTGCATATATATGTTATTTAATATTTTGTCATAAGCAGACTATAGGATCTACTCATGACTACCTTTATTTTACTGCTTGTTCATATTCCCATATCTGTCCTCTATCCTCCACTTTACCATTCATTCATTTTTTCATTATACAATAAATATCAAGTATCTTAGGAGGATGAGTAGATAGATAGATGATTGATAAAGAGATTGATCAATTGATAGATAAATATAGTTAGCTAGATAAAATATATGAGTCATGACCTCAAGAAATGGCTAAGGAAGGAGATTCCAGATGGTATACCTTTAAACTAGGTATTGAAGGATAGATGAGATTTTGAAGTACAGAGAGGAAAGTAAAACATTTTAAGCAGAATAAATCGCATGAACAAAAAGGTCATTGTGCATAGGGAAAAGCAAATCATTTTGGTTTGTAAGAGAAGTAGCAAGAAATAAAATTGGTAATTTTTAGGTAAATTAGGGCTAGCTCACAGGGGAACTTGAGTGCCAAACAAGGAGCATCACTCTGTCAATAATCTAGGTCTGAATAAAGTTCAGTAAACAACTACCAGCGCCATAATTTCAGTAGAGAATATTGTAATCCATCACAGCCTCTGAGGCATTGGGCTCCACAGGGGAGATGCTACATTAGTGGTAGAGAAAAGGTCCTCAAATCTGATGAGTCTTACTCCAGCTGAGATTATCACGCTTCATCTATTGAGGTTAATCATATCACATGACTTAAACAAGACTATTACCAGCTCCTAATGACACAGGCATTGGTCCTTCGTTCTCAGTAACAAATTCTATAGAGTTGCCTAAAGGCTGATGGTGAGCCTGTCTGAGATGAGAGAGGTGAGTATCCTGAGCACATGGGAAGTGTCTGTAGAATGGTTTGACATAAGCTGTCATTTGACCTTGAATAGAGCCAATATGTTCATAAATGATTGGTAACTTACATAGGTCTAGTTCTGATATGGAAAGCCATTTCATTGTGTTTGAGATCCTGAGATATCCTTACACATCTTTTAAGGTTCACTGCTAAATGTGTAGGATTCTTTGATTCTAGTCGTCATGGAAATGCCCCTTTCCCAACACTTCCAATCCACCTTCCTCTTCATTGCTCTCTATTGTACTTATTGATTTCTGATATGCTTTATTTATTTTTTATTTTTTATTTTTTTGGTGAGGAAGACTGGCCATGAGCTAAAACCTGTTGCCAATTTTACTCTTTTTGCTGGAGGAAGAGTGGCCCTGAGCTAATATCTTGTGCCCATCTTCCTCTATTTTGTTTGTGGGACACCGCCACAGCATGGCTGCTGATGAGTGGTATAGGTCCACACCCGGGATCCAAACCTGCGAACCCTGGGCCGCTGAAGCAGAGCATGCCGAACTTAACCACTGCGCCACTGGGCCGACCCCTGATATGCTTTATATTTTATGTGTGTATGTATTTGCTTACTTTCTGCGTTTCCGCCCTGAATGTAGCTCTTTTTTTTTTTTTTGTGAGGAAGATCGGCCCTGAGCTAACATCTGCCAATCCTCCTCTTTTTGCTGAGGAAGACTGGCCCTGCGCTAACATCCATGCCCATCTTCCTCCACTTTATATGGGACACTGCCACAGCATGGCTTGACATGCGGTGCGTCAGTGCGCACTGGGGATCCGAACCGGGGAACCCCGGGCTGCCACAGTGGAACACGCGCACTTAACTGCTTGGGCCACCGAGTCAGCCCCCTGATTGTAGCTCTTTGAGGACAAGGATTCTTTGTATGTGTCTGTTTTGTTCACTGTTATAACCCCTGCACCTAGAACAGATACTTGTTGAAAGACAATGACGGGAAATTACAAAAGAGGGGAAGCAAATATTAACTGGAGCATGGAAGAAAAAAAGCTTTCTACGTAAAGCCTCCCTCCAAAACTCATATATCATATAATTTGAAAATATCATTAACTAATAAGTTCTTGAATTAATTTTCTGTAAAACTCAAAGCACTTTTTAAAATGTATCTAATTGCTTTCTTAGTGTTATAGAAGTCTCATTCTTTCCATTTTATACAGATGGAAATCATGGCAAAGAGAGATGCTCTAGGGTAAAACACGTGAACTCAGGGCTTTTGACTCCAAGGGCTAGGTTCTATGCACTATTTTATACCAGTCTGTATTTCATAATTAATGAGACTTTAGTGCTGAATTGCATAGGATACTAGAATTTGAACCAATAAATAATGCTATTAGCTTGCGGCCTCTTTGCTAGTATATGGCCTGCTCATAGAAACAAAGAAACAAAGAAAAACAAACAAACAGCAACATAAAAAGAGAAAAGGTGAACACTTCAAAAAGCTAAGCATGGTTATTCTTAGTTTTAATTTTAAAATCCAGATTGTTTTGTTTCATCATAATTGTAATGCATCCTACTGGCAGAGAAGATTGAGACTTAGTATACTATGCAAATAACGGCAGGTCAGCCACGTCTGCTCAAACTCTGGGAACATTATGGCTTCTCCTTCATCCTGAAAATATCTTCTGCATTAAAAATCTCGTTGAATGGATCATATTTTTAAACATAAAAATAGATACTATCAAAGTACTAAAAGAAAACATCTGTGAATCCTTTTATAATCTTGGCATGGGGAAAGACTTGCTACCTATGACTCAATATCTAGAAACCATAATAGAAAGATTGATAAATCTGATTATATTAAAAACAAACTTCTGTATGGCAAAAAAAAAAAAAATACCATCAGCAAAGTAATTTTTAAAAAAGACAAACTGGGAAAAATATCTGTGACTCATATAGGTAAAAGGATTATCACCTTAATGTATAAATAGAAAGATATCAATAAGAAAAAGACCAAGAACCTAACAGAAAAAAAATAAAAAGAAAAGGAGAAAAACAGGTACCTTATAGAAAAATAAACACTAAAATCTTTCAACATGTCAAAAGATGCTTGATATCACTCACAATAAGAAATATGCAAATTAAAATACACTGTGATATCATCATTTACCTATACAATTGGCAAAAATCCAGTCTAACAGATCACTATTTTGTTGAGGCTGGGGTAAAAAGGCATTTTCATATATTGCCAATGGGACTGCTCAGTGATACAACTCCTGTCGAGACCAATTTGGCAAAATTTCTCAAAATTTAAGATGCATATAACCCTTTGACCAACAATTTTACTTCTGAGAATTTATCCCGCAGAAAACCTGCGCATCTCTGAAATGATTTATGTACAAGGTTGTTCACTGGAGCATTGTTTGGAATGACAAAAATTGTTTATAAATAGGGACTGGTAGAATAAACTATGATACATTTACATAATGGAATACTGTGCAACTGAATCAAAGATTAAGTCAGCTCTCTACATACTGATATGGAAAGATTTCCAAGATATATTGGAGAATGCAAGATTGAGAAATGTGTTGAAAATTACGAGATTGACTAATTCAAGAATAATCTCACATAAAAGAGAAAATGAAAATGTCGTAACAATGATAAAATGATTCCTGTGCTCCTCCATCTTTTAGCCACTGGTGCAGCCAACATTTGGGCAAACGCGGCAAAACAGTATTTGGCATCCTTCGGACTCCATCACCTTGGACCATAATATGCTTCCTGTTCTTCCCTCTCTAGCTCTGCAGCATTCTTTCAATGTTATTAAACAGCTACTCCTTTCTAAACCCAGCAGAGTTACTAGTAAAATCTAAAATGACATTAAAATGTTGCAACCATGAATTAGCTGGGATAAATCCCATTTAAAAGCTTAGGATGATTCTCCATAAATTCTACTTTCCATGTGTTGAGTGGAGATGATCTGGTTAAACACTTGTTGCTATATAAGAAGAAAACACATTTCTCTAGGAGTTTAAATGTATGAGATTATTAAAAATAATGAGTATAATATATTCATTCATTAGATAAGATTTATCAAGATTCTAAAGTGCTCAGGTGATGTAATCAGTACACATAAGATTATTAACATGAGACAGAATTCAGCATTGGGCTGATGATGTATGTTGAGTACTTGGGGGTTCCTAAAGGAGAAGCCTATATAAACAGTGCGTTGTAATTGCTAATACATTTAATAGCAGCAGCCTAATTTTTATAAAACAACACATTCATTCACTGGTCAGAAATTATAGCATCAGTCCAACAAGCTGTTTCCCCAAAGGTTCCCTCATATTTATAGACAACAGTGCTATCTAGAATAACCTAGAAGTCACAAAAGAGAGCAGAGATAAACACTCCTAAATTTGATTCCCCATTTCCTTTGTCCCACTACTTTAATGGATAACCAGTGAGTTATCCATTCTGTGCAAGAATTTCTTCTTCTGGGCTCTGCTATTTATTTTAGGCAATTATTTTAAAATACGGAGGGGGGCCAGCCCCGTGGCTTAGTGGTTAAGTGCGTGCGCTCCGCTACTGGCAGCCCAGGGTTCGGATCCTGGGCGCGCACTGACGCACCGCTTCTCCAGCCGTGCTGAGGCAGCGTCCCACATACAGCAACTAGAAGGATGTGCAACTATGACATACAACTATCTGCTGGGGCTTTGGGGAGAAAGAGGGAAAAAAAATTAAAATTTAAAAAATTTAAAACGGAGGTAGGTAGGAAGTATTGATTGATTGATTGATTCATTCATTCTTTATTAATTAAATACCCAATATGTTCTAGGTATTTTGCTAGCATTAAAGGTACAGAGATAAAAGACACATTCCCAGCCCTCAAATAGTTTAGTCTACTGGGGAGAAGGGAAAGTAAAATCCAACTAATTATATCACAGGGGGGTAGCTGCTATAATTGACTTAAGCTTAAATAGTTGTGAGAAACCAGAGGCATCAGACCCTGACTTTTTTTTTTTTTTTTTTGTGAGGAAGATCAGCCCTGAGCTAACATCCATGCTAATCCTCCTCTTTTTGCTGAGGAAGATCGGCTCTGAGCTAACATCTATTGCCAATCCTCTTCCTTTTTTTCCCCCCCCCAAAGCCCCAGTAGATAGTTGTATGGCATAGTTGCACATCCTTCTAGTTGCTGTCTGTGGGACGCAGCCTCAGCATGGCTGGAGAAGCGGTGCGTCTGTGCGCGCCCGGGATCCGAACCCTGGGCGACCAGTAGCAGAGCGTGTGCACTTAACCGCTAAGCCACGGGGCCGGCCCGAGACCCTGACTTTTGATGAAGAGGCTCAATAACAAGTTTGGAGGAGATGATGCCTGAGCTGAAACTTGAAGGATGGGAGGAGTTGATCAGGCAAAGACTAGAGAGGATGGAAAGAGACACGAGGTAGAGGCAACAGCAAAAAAAAATTAAAAAAAAATTACAGAGAAAGGTAGAGTTTAGTCCATTCAGGGAACTGCCAGTGGTTCCACAGAGCACTGGGTGATATTTGGGAACAGTGCGAAGTGAGATTTCAGAGGTGGGTAGGGCCCACCCCAGTTGTGATGGAAGTACCACTTTAGAGAAGGTGATCGGGGAAGGCTGAGACCTGAATGAAGAAAAAAGAGTCAGCCATGCAAAGCTCAGGGAGAACATTCCCAGCAGAGAACTGCGTGTAGTTGTACAGATCAGTCTATTCCAAGGAGTGGTTAAATTGCTAGGGGCACTGATTCCTGGTTGTCAGAGATGAACAGAACTATTCCAAATACTATTCCCCTGACTATTATCTAATCTCTTTTGTTGTCTCTGGAAGCATGGCTCTTTCCTATCAATGAATTCATTCAGTCCCTGTAATCAACTCTGATTAGTGTTGTTTAACATCAATCTTTTCTACTTTTTTTCAAAGAAAGATACCAATCAGTTCTGCACACCCCTGCTTGTTAAAAGCAGCACCTCTCCTGCTGACTTACCGTTCTCTTAATCAAAAGGGCAGGAGGAAGCAGTTGGGATTCACTTTTCTTTTTTTTTTCTTTCAAAGTACACAAATGTCAACTTCCTCGAGGATGTTTGGCACAGCTGAGTTCAGTCATGTAATGTACAAAGTCAGCTTGATCAAAAGGTTGCAGGCTGCCCACTGCTAAAATGGAGGGAGAAAAGGAAACCAAGGGCTTCTCTGAAGTGTGAATGAGTGCATAGGCCACTGTCACATGTGTATTTACACTGAGGACATGCTGAGCGGACAAGGGAGTTTAGGAAACATAAACCTCTCCAATAGTCTCCTGCATCTTCATCTCTGAATCGCTGGAACGGCACTTTCTTTTCTTTCCTACTTTCATTGTTGTTCTCAGCCAAGTACTTTCCGTACAGCTTTGAAGCAACCCCAAGCCATGGCCCTTTATATGTATTTAAAAAGTTATTTTCACTACCAGTCCCCACACTTTAGCTCAAGAGTATAATTCTCCTTGCCTCCACGGACTTGAAAGTGTTAGCACCTAGAACAGGCACTAGGTGGTTCACTCATTCACTCATTCATTCTCTTGTTCTTTTAACAAATCACTATCCATCATGTGGCTGTTAACATGACAAACTCTTGTCAATAATTCCCCTGGAAGATGCTTCTAACAGTGAGAAGCAGAAAATAAATTTTCCAAAGAGTTTATTATCTTAGATTAAACTGTATATCAAACTGGTTTCAGAAATAGGTAAAAGTCTGTAAATAATACTTCTGGACATATCTAAACCTGAACATACATTCTCATAAGCACAAAAATCATCATATATTGTTATAGTCTCCAAACAAAGTTGTAGAAGTTATTTAATATTTATAACAAGGTAGAGCCGGCATGGTTTACAAATAATATTTAGTGCAGCCTCATCATTGTTCTAATGTGACAACTAAAGGGATTAGAAGGTACAAGGTCACATAGCTCTGAGTTCCAGCCAGAACTAGAACTCAAGCTCCAAATTTCTAATCTAGGGACTTTTACTTTATGTGATGACCACTTTTTAGGTAGGGGTGAGGGGTGGAAAGAGGGGAATACAAAGTCTTAAGGTCACTGACATGGAGGGACAAGGAGAGAGATGAGATGCGAAAAAAAACCACTGGTCTAGAGAAAGGCTCTTCTTTTACTCACTTGAAATATCTCTGAATTCCCGAGAAGAACATAAGAGAAAAGTGTATACATATATAGGACCTCTTTTATATACATCCTTCCCCCTCTTTATGCGCTCTCAAAAAATCTCTTAAAGCAGTGTTTCCCAAACTTCCCTTATTATAACAATCGAGTAGGTTTCTTGTTTCAGATACAAATGCCAGGGCTGCTCCATGGAAGCTTCTGATTCTCTAGGTCTGGGGGGGTTACCCAGAAATGTGTATATTTCACAGGTGATTCTGATGATTTTTAGGCTCAGGGATGTTTGGGAAACACTATCCTAGAGAAACCTTTGACACAGCAGTTAAAAAATTCTTCATTTCTTTGAATTATTTCATTTCAATATTTCTGTTGTGCCTTTTAAGCGGGTGCAGACCCTCACAGCAAACCATGAATTCATTATGTTCCTTTAAAATAACATTAGATACATTTACTGAGTTTTAGAGCTTTTAATAATAGTAAAAAGTCAAATGGGGTTCTTAACTAGCTCACTCCCACAGAAGCGTCAACCTATAACTCCCAAGTATCAATCCCTACTTTATTTTAAAAAAGAAAAAAGGCCTGTGCTCAGTCAGCGTCCTTTAAATGGACACAAGGTTACTTTTTCACTTTTATTTCATTGTCTGTCAATCTGGTTGATGAATTTACTAATTTCTACCCTGTTGGAGGTGATCCTCAGAAAAATCAGTCTGCCTTTGTTGCATCCCAGAGACATTAACAATAGGAATAAGAAGAAAGCATAGCCAACAAAAATAACTAGGAAAAGAAACCTCCACATTTGAGCCCAGTCCCCCTCCTGCTCAGTGAAACATCTGTCTTCTACCTTTTTGACACATAGAAATAAGCCCTTTCACATCACCTCACCTCTCTTTGATAAGTCAGTCTATTTCCTTCCGAATTCCGTCTGAGACAAAACTCTCTGGTTCCTCCACCTACCTTTTAGAAAGACACAATCAGGAAACTCTGTCTGAGATGAGCTCACTTCCTTGTGTCTCTCAGTCAGACTTTTATTAAATGGATCCCAAGAAAACCGACCAAAAAACAAAAATACTCCTGTCACTTCTTTCGCAAGAGGTCCATGCCCTCTTCTAAGCATGAGAGGGAGGGGCAATGACTAAAAAGAGTGTCTGTTCATTGTGGTTGTACTGTAGTTATACTAAGAATTGCACAATTAATTCCCACTATCAAATTAAACTGGTAAACGGGCCTAGATTAAAAACACGTTTGCTCTGCTTGTTTTCCTCAGTTATATACAAAGTAATCATAAATTCAGTTTGCCATCACTAGCATGTTTTCACTTTGGGGGAAAAAAATCTTTTTCCTCACAGGGCATATTGCATATTGAGATGATAAACACCAAGGTCAATGATGTATATAATTGTGGGGGTATGACTGTTGCTAAAATAAGTACCTACTTTAGTAGACTATTTGCCTCAGAAGCTGGAAGTACAGTAATTTTTTCCTACTGGGAGAGAGTGTGTCTCTTGAGTGGGATAGAGGCTGAGACAGCGAATGGTACAGGCTGCAGCAGGAAATACACTTGACAGGCACAATCCAGGAGGATCAGGCAGCATCTGAGCAACGTTAGAGGTAGTGCCTGGAGATAGCAGAGATGTGTGGACTCTTGGGGCACAATCGAAAGATTACGGATGGTGGGTGACTGTGGTTTTAAGAATCCATCTCCACCGGCCACAGCAACATTGGCAGCCAACATTTGCAAGGTCTCTTTAATTATGTCAGTGACCAGAGCTAGCCTCCCAGGTTAGGCTGGAACAATAACTAACAAGCTGCCCCTAGCCTCCTTCGAGACTCAAATGATAAAGCCTCAGCAATCACAGCAGCAGCAGCAAGAGCATGGCTTTGACCTGCAGTTCTTGCCCATCAAAGAGCTCTGCCCTGTCTGCTCCCAGTGACAGGCGGATAAATACAGAGATCTGTTGGCAAGTACGTATTTATGTATATCTACAGCTCCTTCATACAGACCTACAGAGAATGCATAACAGCTTCCAGTGGTGTAACACATTTACCCTCTAATGGGG
The DNA here is from genome assembly GCF_057802395.1 of Ceratotherium simum simum. NCBI lineage: Eukaryota > Metazoa > Chordata > Mammalia > Perissodactyla > Rhinocerotidae > Ceratotherium > Ceratotherium simum. The sequence goes on from NC_141914.1 coordinate 16,910,402, forward strand.
TGAGACCCATTACTCACAAATGGGTGAAAAGAAGCATCAATATGCAGGTCTTAACCCCAGTTTGTGGGCAGAAACCTGTCATTCCATTGCAGGCCGATAGGTCTCCTATTCAGACAGTCCTTGTTTAATTTTCCAAGCACCCTTCCTCTAAATGGTGCTACTCTATGCTGTGCAGACAGACAGGTTTGACAAGCAGAGCCATCAATTTCACACTCCCTATGCCAACTGCTGGGAAAATTAGGCCTAGTATGTACCTGGGATTGACTGGTTGGGGAGGCAAGAGAGTTTGGCACTTAGGAGGTATTTTCCAAATTAGAAACTCAGAACTCAGGATGCAAACCTCATAGATGGTTGTCCCTGTTCAAATGGCTAAAATTGGGAGGGTCTAAAAATGTCCTGGTGGTCTATGTGGGGCATATGTTATGCTGAACCCAGAAGACACAGAGAAAAGTAAGGCATGGTCCTTTCGAGGAGCTCTGCTTGGGCAGGAAAAGGCACTCACGCAAATGACCACGATACAAAACTGGGCATTTGCCTTAAGAACGGAACAAAGCGATGTACACACGATTCATGGTCAAGAGCAAGTTGAATATAGACGTGATATATTGGCCAAATTGTTACCCTTCAAGAAATGTCAGAACTGTCCAAAGAAAGGCCAACTAAGTGCATGATAGACAATGATGGGTGAACTAAGCACACAGCAAAAGACAAGTTAATGAGCTCTGTCTCCCACAACCAAGTCCCAGAACACTCTTGGGATCTCTGAGACCATCTCAGGCGTAATGACAGAGCTTGGGATGGTCTTGAAATCTCCGCTGGCATATAGTCTCTCCTAAGGTTGCATTTTGGTGCTGATCTGGCTGAACTGAAGAAGGAAGGGAGAAAATGCAGGAGAAGGGTTCTATCGCTATTTCAGGAGTCAGACAGTGAGAGTTAAGAACTAAATAGTTAAGAACCTAGGATTCCCCCTGAATCCCCCTGAGCAGATCAGCACTCTATGATATGGGAGATCTCCCACAGAGTCTTGTGTATCAGAAATTCATAAATGGGAACCCAGAGGAGTCGATGTGTCCCTTGAGTTTATGCCCCAAGCAATCAAACTTGGAGAGCATATTATGTTGTTCAGGAATAAAATATAATAAAGCCATGACTGGTTAGAGGCTTGAGTGAGCCTGAGGGCCCACTCCCCAGCCCTGTAAACAGTAACGGACTTCACTAAAAACAAATCACAAGGCAAAGAGGATCCCACATTTGGGAAAGATTTTCCAGTTAAAGTTATGGTTAGGTTGGGCTAGGGTTACAGTTTGTAGGGAAGAGACATGGAGAGCGTTGTTAACATTTTTTGGAATGTCCCTTGTTTATCTCCACAGTCATGACTGCATTTGAGTTTTGATTGCTCTACATCTGAATGGCTGCAATTGCCTACCAGCTGGCATCTGACTAGCTTCAACCCCTCAGTCCACCCTGCACACTGTAACCTGGTTAACTCCTAACACGCTGCTCTCATTATTTTTCCTTGTCCCTCTAAAATGTTTCAACTATTCAGCAAACCCTGACTGAGTTCTAACTATTCGACAGCCATTGTTTTCATCACTCACAAAGAATACATTCCGGACACCATCTGCCCTTTCAAATTCACATCCTAATCTTCACCAACGTGGATCTCATCTCTAATTTCATTACCTCCTGCACACACCAACTTCATTCCCACTGGTATGCCTTCTTTAAGGGTGAAATTTTTCTTCATTCTCCCTATTTCCTTGTTTTCCGATATCACACCACTGCATTCCATCTTACTTTCTCTCCAAAAGACCCTTTTCCCTTCATCCTTCAATGCCCAGCTTTCACATCTCAGCTGAAGTTCTCCCTCTACTAACAAGCCTTCCATGTACATTTAGAGGCCACTCTGATGTGAATTCTTGTAGAACTCACCGCCTTTCTTTACTGCTCGTTTTGGTGTCCACTAATAGACTAGTAATTTCTACCTAATTAACTGTAGGATGAAATTACTATTATCTGCAATAAAACTATACCAACTATAAACTCCTTGTAAGCAGGTATTATGTCTCTGGTAATCAGTAACACTGTTAACCTATAGGGAAAGATACTAATTAAGATTAGTATCATACTTGTTTCTAAATTTAAATTGTATCTCTTTTTAAAAACTCTTTTTGGGAGCCGGCCTCGTGGCGTAGTGGTTAAGTTTGTGCACTCCGCTTCAGCAGCCCAGGTTTCACAGGTTCGGATCCCGGGTGCGGACCGACGCACTGCTTGTTAAGCCATGCTGTGGTGGCGTCCCATATAAAGTAGAGGAAGATGGGCACGGATGTTAGCCCAGAGCCAATCTTCCTCAGCAAAAAAAAAAAAAAACACACACACAAAAAACAAAAAAAAACTCTTTCTCCCTTTTTTGTAAGAGTCCAAAAAAAAAAAATAGTGACAATAAAGGAAACACAGTAAATATATCAACATGTAGTAGTCAGTGGTCTCTATCAGCTGCAACAATGTTGCATTTTACTGTTAGTTCTTCTCCTTTTTACCTATGATATTCACTATTAGACAAACTCTACACTAATGCCAACATGGCCCAATTAAAGTTTACATTAATTAAGCTCTGGATGTTGTTAGCACCAGCCTAGGGGTAGGTCAGGTATAGGGCAACTGAGACCAGGTTCAGGATATAAGCTCTCTGATATTCATCAAGGAGCTGAGATAAGGACCATTGTGTGAGGCATAAGAAATGGTACAACACATAGTCTGCAATGTTGTTGAATGCTGTTTCTTGCAGATAGGGCTTGATATCAGCTTTCACTTACTTATTACTGATATAAGCGTCTTTTTTTCAAAATACGATAAATATAGAAATTGGTATGTGAATAACATGATATGAAGATCAAAATCAAGGTTAGAACCAAGGTGATCAGATTAAAATGCAAATGGATAATGAATCACTTGTAGGATTCAAGTTCAAATTTCAAATGGGAAGTAGGCAAATGTAGAGGCATAAAGAACAGTTCTAAGGATGGTGTCCACGGTTCCATGAAGGAAAAGATGAAGCAGATAGAAGGTAGGCCTACTATCTTGAGTGGATATCAGTATTGAGAGTTTTAAATCAGGTAAGAAGATAAAAATACCTAGGAGAGTTTGGACTGGAATACTGAGAATAATAATTAGGGATAGCGAATACAGTGGCCTGTGTAGACAATGAAGTCAGTATTTAGAATATCAGGTACCAGGACGAGGACCTAAATGAAGAGGCTGAAAATAGAAGAATGTTCATTCATTCATTCATTCATTTATCCTACATTTATTTATTGAGCGGGAACTACAATAGATCTGGACTAGTCCATGCTTAACGGAATTTGTAGTTTAGAGGGAAGAGAGGCATGAAGGACTTAAGTGATGAGATGAGACCAACCAGAGCGAGTAGGCAACAGGAGCGAAGCCCAGCAACTGAGTAATTCTACATTAAGTACTTGAAACCACTGTTAAGGCTGAACTCAGTACCAAGGCTACCTCATCCAAAGCATGGATTCTTCATATGTCCTCAGTTTAGGAAGACATTGAGATTAATGTGTAGGTGAAACTTACTTAAGCCCAGAGATGGGTAAGCAAGCATTCCTAGGTGGATGGTGTGTGTGTGTATGTGTATGTGTGTGTGCATGCATCCGTGTATCTTTTTTCCTAACAGTTATTAATCATGACCTTACAGCATAGGAATAAGTGATGATGATGATGATGATGATGATGATTATAACATCATTATAAACATTAGCTAATGTTTATTGAGTGCTTACTATATACCAAGTATGGTATATACTATATACCAAGTATTGGTTTAAATATTTTACATTTATTATCATTTACTCCTCACAGTAATTTTATGATGAAGGTATCATCATCATCAACCCCATTTTACAGATTAAGAAACTGAGGCACTGAGAGTTAAATAGCTTTCCCAAGGTCACACAGCTAGTAAGTGGTAGAACCCAGGTGATCTGCAGTCTTCATCACTCTGCTATGCGGCCTAAATCCAGGAGAACAATAGGAGGGTTATACTACCTCATGTCGGAGCTTATCTCTGTCTCCGGAACACCTATTTTTGTATATTTCCATGGAGAGAAATGATTTGAGGCTACTCTCACTAGAGCAGTAGCCCTTCTCAGAAATGTGACAATGGCATATTAAGTTGTTCAGGCATATTATAAAACTATCATGGTAACAGATGAGAGAGATTCAGCTCTTACAGACTTTAATTTTTAATTATACTATTTAAGCAATAAAGAAATATTGTGATGAAGCAGTAGAACAATAGACAGGCTAATATGGAAAGTAAAAATTTTAGTCTCAGTCAGCGACTAAGTGTGGGTCCAGCTCCCTACCTCTCCATCCTCCATTTCTCTACAGGGTGACATAAGGGTTAATAAAATGACTATAAAACACATTTACTTTATGAAGAGTCATAAGTTCTATTACTACTGTGATTTTCTGAAGCATGATAATTCTGCTGGGATTTCTTATTAAGACAGCATGTAGACAGATGACCCCTAAGCCCAGGAAAGAACGTGACCAAATAAAACATCAGCACCATAATGAGTGAAGTTTGGACTCCAGTGTACAATTTTGCAGTGTCCACTCTTGACAAAGTTGATCGTTAATGTAGGCGCATGAACATGAAATTTTCTTTAAAAACCAAGGAGAAACATACTTAGCTTTGAATCTTTCCTTGTTGGTCTCCTGGAGTCAATTTCAAAGCATCTTCTAATAAATACTATTTGACAATTTGTAATTTTATGTAAATTTATTTTCCTTAGAGTATAAACACTCAAGTCAATTATTATGGCTTCCAATTTTCAGCTCGACTATATCTCAAGACAGAATGCCCCCTTTTGACATCTAGGGAATCATTTTCGTGGAGCACCGTATAACCCGTACCTTACTGGATACTAAGGCTATCTAGGACTATTATTTTCACAAGTGAGCTGGGTCAAGGCAAAGAGGGGAATGTATTGGGCAAAGACTCATTGACTGCAAACTCTGCTGTACAGGTAAGTCTAAAAGTCCCTACTTTTCCAGCCTTAACATGCTGGAAGACTCTGATCTTAAACTGAGTAGAGAATGTCTTCACACAGAAAAACAGGAACACCTGTAGTCTGAACTTGTCAGGGGTTTCTGGCCCCTTCCAGCATTTGACCTTCAATGAATACTATAACTGCTTTTAGCCTTTAGCCTTGCCAGCTGCAAAGGTGACAGATACCTGTCATATTTTAGGACAGCTTATTACCTCAGCCCTGGGAGTGACTGAGTATTTATAGGCACAAAGATAGATACATAAAGCACATATGTATAGACAGGAGACCCCTGCAGGTGGCGATTAGGACTAGGCAGTAATTTTAGCTTGAAGTTCCTATGACTTAAATAGCCACTTGAGCTCTGCTCTTGCAGTTTACAATGTCAATAGAACCCCTAAATGAAATTACAGCCTTCTGATACGCAGCAGGATATCCTTTCTTTGCCATGCAATGTACACGGCCAGGAGAAATTGCTCTGTATATGGAGTTTCACTAAAGTAGAATTTATCATAAGGCTGCTCTGCTAAAATATCATTACGCTGTTATTCACTGGATAACACATCTAATGACTCGGGGTGCACTTGATAGCCATGTTTCAGTGAACACAGACGCACGCCCTGATGTGAACTGGGCACTCCAGTCCTTCAAAGCGCTATCGATTTCAATTCTACCATAATTTACACCTGGCTTGTTTTGCCAATAGCTTGAACCCATGCTAACACTGGAACATACACATACAAGTTTCAGAGAAATCATAAAAGAACTGTATAGCAAAAATGCATGCAGCAACCTTTCCAGGATTCTGCCTTTATAATAATCTCCCTTGATGCTAATTAAATATTCTGCATGACTTTCTCTTTATGCTTGAGCATGCCCACTGTTAGCACTGTCCCATGGTTGACAGTGATAGTAATACTAACTTATAGTTGTACAAACTATGGATACCTCTAGGGCAGCATCTGCGTGCCATCATCTTGGTTCCTCCACCATCTGGCACAATGACTGGCACATAATAGTTGCTCATACTATTATTCTCTAAGGCTCCTCCTCCTCTCTGTTCCATAAACCTGGTGTACTCCAAGGATCTGCTCCCTTTTGCTGTCAATATATTTTCCTTGAGAAAAGTCCACTTCATAATTTTAACTACTACCATGATGCTGACAATTCAGATGATTGCCAAACTTATCTCTATCCTGGACCTACCTCCCGCTTTCCTAACCAAATACAACAGCCTATCAGACATCAGTCTGGTTGCTCCCCCAATATCTCAAAATTAACACATTCAAAAGCAAATTTAGCATCTCCGCCCCAGCCTACAAAACCTGCTTCTCCTCCTCATAGCTTTTCTTGCTTAGTTGTATAAAGCAGACACCTGGGAGCAATCCAAAATTCCTTCTTCTCTCGATGCCCAGCCCAAAGGTTATTAAATTGTGTCCATTCTGCCTCTTATCTCTTGAATGTGTCTCCTCCTCTCTATTCCCATAGTTGTTGTCCTAGTTCAGGGCTTCATTGTTTCCTGTCTGGACAATTTCAGTTGCCTCCTAACTCATTTTCCTGCCTCTATTCTCCCATTCCTCCAATCTCTCCTTCACCAGGCTTATAGATGACACAGTTTGATCATTAACCTTCTCTACTTAAAACCTTTGAATGGCTCCCCAAATGCCACAAGATGAAGTTAAAACTTCTTTGCATGGCAATCAAGGCCCAACATGATTGTTCCCTGCCTGCATTTATAGCGTCATTTCTCCCCACTCCTCTACTAAACATCAGTGATTCTGGTCCCCAATTCTGCCAAGCTATTTCCTATTTAAGGGCCTTTGCCCCTGCTGGTCCTCTTACTGAATGCTTTTCCTCCCTGTGATCATCTGGGAAAATCCTTTAAGGCACAGCATGGATTTATTAGCTATTCTGTGAAGCTTTCCCTGATCCTCCACCCCAAGATACATTCAGCTGAACACTCACTATTTTGTACCTCCAGGGCTCCTTGAACATCCTTCTATTATGATACAGCATATGGCATTATCCCAACTTGTTTCTCTATCTGACTCTCCTCTAGCGAGCACCTTGAGTTCATGTCTTATTCGTCTTTGCATTGTCGATGACAAAGCCCAAAATCGTCATAACAGCATATAAGGGCCTGTGTGCTTAGGCCCCCACTGCCTCCCCTACCTCATCTCCTACCATTCCCCTGCTTACCCACTCTGATCTTTCCACACAGACTTCCTTGTTATCACTCAAACCTACTAGATACACTCTTGTCCAGGGCCTTTCCATCTGGTGGTTCCACTGCCAAAAATGCTCTTGCCTAGATATCCAAAAAACTTGCCTTTTCATCTTTCTCAAATGTTGTCGCCTCAATGAGGCATTCCTTCTATATATAATTTAAAATCACAACCTTACCCCTGCCACACACACTTTCTCTCTCTCAATCTCTCTTTCCTCCTTCACTTTTCTCCATAGCACATATCACTATCTAACATGCTGTATATCTTACATCTTTCTCCCTTGCCTAAAAAGTAAGCATTATGAGAATAGAGACTTCTCCTTGTTTTCTTTACTGTAGTATCCCAGTCCAGTGCCAGGTGCATAACATGTGCTCCTCAATAAATATTTGTTAATAAGTGAATCAATCTTTAACTTCTAGAATAATACTTGACACAGAATATGGGTTCAAAAATGTTTCTTGAATTAATAAATGAATGAACTAGTGTTAAATTCATGTTTAATGAATGTAATGAAGAAAGTCTTTGTAATCTGATCCTCATAACAACACTGATGAGTAAGTCGAATGGATATTATTATTCCATTAGATAAATGAAGTTGGTGAGTCCCAGAAAGGTTAGGAGCCTAAGCTAAGGCTACATGGGTAGTTTAAAGTTGGCTACTCTTTTCAATTCACTATGAAAAGGTAGAGACAATTCTCTGCACTCTGTTCATGATGTAGCTCTAACATTTATTACACTATTTTGGTTCCTCTTGACTAGAAAGGCAATTAACGGAGGTGCAAGGTGCTAATACTTTTTATTACAATTTGTGTCTTTCCTTATTAGGCGCTTTTCATAAAACAGATCCTTTTCTTTCATTTTCAAAAGTGGATTAGGCACTCATACAATTTTGCCCTTCAGAGTGGCTTGTACATGACTACCCCGGAGGACATCATGCTACAAATCCTGCCAGAATGAACTGCAAGGTGTATAGCATCTGTAGCTTGAGGATGAACAGGTTGTTTAGTGCCAAGTTTGTGCTAATGGAGATGTCCTCTACGTGTTAATACCCAAAGGAGGACAAATTCAACAACAAAACATCTCAGTTTTTGGCATATCTATGGAGAGTTAACTTTACATTGTTCAAGGGTTAATTATCCATTATGTGAATCACTTCTCTTTCTCCCTCTGGCCGCTTACATCTAGGAATTCAGTTTACTAGAGGATAAGTAGGGAAAATAAAGAGATGAAAATGAAACGAGTACATTTCATTTATATATATTAGAAGCTTTAGAAAAGAATTCAGTGTAGGAGACAGATGAGATGTAGATTGGGGATTGCCAAGTTGATCGACGATTGATAACAGATGCAATTAAAGCACATTTTTTGCACAATATTTTGGTTTCTTTTAATTACTGTTTATTGGGGTCAGTTTGTAGTATATAAAGTTATTCCCTAGATGTGACTCATGTCAGCAGGGTACCATTTAGGATGCTGGAATGGGCCCCTTTCCTCCAATGGCCCCAGAGTACCGAAGGTGCCTCAGTGCCTCAATGTGCCACGGCTTGATGACTGAAGCAGCACCCAGTGATCCCACCAATTTCTCTACTCATCCATGAGAAACAATTGCACTTGGCTATTTTCTGCTATTATTTGCTTAAAACAGGGCATTTAATTAGTGTTTGTTAAGATAGTGCAAATGATTTGGCTGCCTGTCCTATTGCCCCTCTCTTTATTGTGCTGTCATCCCCGCCCCTCCTCTGTCTAGTTTGCGGGGCATTCATAGGCAGTCTTCATGCCTTACAGCATCTAACATCAGCCTGAGCTCCTTAGATGCTGAGTTTGAGGAAAGCAAGAACCACTGACTGACTATAAGCAAGTACTGACAAGGTGGAGAGGCCTTTGGTCGATATGATACAATTATACATGAGTCTGGTACTTTCAGACTGCACAAGCAGACCAAGCTGGCTATTTGGCCAACTTCAAGAGTTCTGGAAAATGAACTGGAACCACTGCAAGCTCAAGACCCCATGTCCCATCAGAAATCACCTGAGCATTGTGGGGATTAGAGAAGCTACCTCGGCAAATGTCTGGAGATGCTGATAGCTAGGTGGAAGATCTAATATGGGAGTTTAAGGGGCTCTGATATAGAAAAATCTATTGATTTATTTCCTGGACATATTTCTTTCTTTATGATAAGCAAGATGCACTCACTGTCAATGCATTGACGTATAGATATTCATTCATTCATCATCTATTCATTGATCCTCCCCTCAGACTGAAGCATTTGACATTGGTTGGGAAGGAGACAGATAAACATAAAATGCGGTACCTGCTCTCTAACCACTTGTAGTTTCATACATACAAAAACCTTCAATTTGAAGCAGTATATGATAAGTGCCCAGTGAATGCGATAGATTTTTAAAATGCTATCAACGTCAGAAAGGGAAGTTCACTTTCAGTTTAGGTTATCAAGGAAAGCTTCAGAGAAAAAAGTATGACTTGACAACGATGTGACTTGGCTGGGTATCTTGAAAAGGTATCTGGAAATTTAGAGTTGCTGATGCTGATATGTAAATACAGCATCAAAGTATTTAACGTACAACTAAATAACTGAGAAACTAGAATAAACTGGGTCATTTGTATACAAATTCATTCTTATAAAATAAAGTGAATTCATTAAATATATTCTCAATTTTAATATAATTAATAGCAATTTAATTTCTTTCTACTTAAACTACTTTATACATATAGCAATTAATATTTTGAAGTTGTGCATAATAGACTTTAGGTTTATAATCTAACATGTATATTTGATGAAGGATGATTACCAATTTTATCAGCTAACCAAATCTTACCTTTTGTAGGCACTGTTCATAATATTTGCATAAAATTTCTGTGTTGTCAGTGTGATAAAATATCCACTATACTTCACTTATGGTCAATTTGAAAAACGTTTGATTGAATTCAAAGGCAAGTAAGCCTAGCTAGTATTTGGTCATATGTTTAATAGTTGAATATAGATATGTGATTATGCAAGTATATATGTATTTACAAGCTAACATACATACACAATCACATGATATAATGAATCAACCCCTCTTAACTTTTAAAAATATGTATCTTTTTAAAGGAATTATATAAGTATCAAAAAGCATTTCCATACAAATAAGAAAGAAGAATTTCTTATTGGGACAGTCATAATTCTGTTATTTAGCAATGTCATTTGTGTCTAATTGTGACTGTCTAATTAAATGAATATAACACATAGGAAGTGCTTACAACTAAAATGTACATACAAGAAAATATACATTTTACAACATGCATCCTCCGAAACGAAACTAAAATTTTCAGGATGAGCAGTGGAAAATTTAATTATTGATAGTACACTATGCAGGTTTCTAATACAGGCATTGAAAAAAATCAGGTAATATTAATACAGCCATTTAAGCAGAAAAAAATACATCATTATATTGCCTTTCTATCAGAGTTTACTGATTAAATTCTGACTTAATACTCCAGGTTAGCTGTGGAATTCTTCCATGGCCACGTGGAACTCCAGATCTTGGCAACAATAAGGAAAACTTCTCTGACAGGTTATAATTTTAAAATGTCATCTCTTGGGATATACTCTTAGATATTTGTGTTTACCTACTCTCTGCTTAAAGATGCTTCCAAAATTTTATATACAGATGTAGGAGATTTCAATAATGAAGTGTTTTCAAAGTGTTAGAGATCCAGCTTGACTTCCTTGTTGTCCTAATTGACATTCCTACCAGACACGAACAGATAGTTCTCCTGGGACTCTGTGCAGCTTGAGTGTTACTGTGGGAGGCATGGCCTCCATGCAGGTCTTAGTCATTACGGGCTAAAAGCTAGTTACATTTTTTATACCATATTTTTAAAACTTTAACTTTATTTTCCCATTCAACTTCTTCCTTTAGAAAACAAGAGAACTAATGGAAAATCCCCAAGAAACATTATACATGCAAATAGTACGGCCATAACTAATGTGCCTAATTGAACTAGGCAAACTTGACCAGTATATACCATTAAACTTTGCTCATTGGCCCCAGTAAAACTTGAGACTGCATCCCATCACGACGACAGCTCAGGAATTTGATGTGCCTCACAAACTATAGGAACTGTGATAGGAAGCTGATTCTTTGTTCTAGAGGTCACTGACAGACTCTGATGAGGCTATAGCAGGGGTCAGTCTCCGTAGGGAACTTGGGATATATGAGCATGAGTGAGCTCTATGGTTAAGAATCTGTATCGCCCAGAGTAGCAAACAGAATTCCAAAGCTAAGTACCCAATGTAATATGTTGGGTGACTGTACCAGCTTGGACAGGAATATACACAGCTAGTTAAATGTAAAATGTAAAATCAACTCTTGCCAAAGCATTTTCAGCTTTTAGGAGAAATCTATTGGCAATGTGTTAACAGAAAGGACAACTAAAACAATAAAATAGCATCTCTCTCCAAATATTTAAGAACATCGAGTAAGTGCCCCTTAGGCCCGGTTGTGGTTCCTGGAAGTTGCAGCCTATGAGAACCATATTGGGGACATCAAAGACTCCTCCTTCTGTCCAAGGAGCAATTCACTTCAGATGCTGCCATATAGTCAAACGCTTTTATGGCCACCATGGTTTTTTGTTTTTTCCACTCAATATTTTGGAACATGCCAGATTCTCGAAATGGGAAGGAAGACAAGAAAACACGATGAAATCAAATACCTCTGGGAGAACAACTAAGTAGGGACCTGATGGTAACGGACAAATACACATTCCAATGAAATTCCACTTACACGGAGAGTGTGAGCTATTAACAAGGACATGGAAGGCACATATTGGCTCTGAAAGTTGGTCTGTTGACTCCTCTGCTAGTTTCATATCAGACAGGATGCAACCACCCCCATTCCATTCCTTCGACAACTTCCCAGAGCACATTCAATTAGAGTCTCTTATATTGAGGACACTACTATATTTGGGTTTAATACTGTGAGGACAGTCATCTACTTTTCCTATGTCAGAATGATAAATTTCCCTGGAACCAAATAAGGATTCTCATTGCATTCTTCTGTTCGATATCATGAATGCAGAAGAATAAAGAAGAGGGTGTGACAAATAATATTTTCTGAAGGTCGGGTGGAGGGAGGTTCCCGAACAATTAAAAGCAACCAGTTCTTAGCAAAGTGATCTTTAGAAGAGCAGTATTCAAGATATTCTTTTGCTTTGCATCCACTTTTCTTTCCTGCTTAGCTGGGTACGGAAGTATTCTGAGCATAATGTAAATGTTCAGAACAGAGATGCATGAAGTTGGTAGAGAGAAACTCCAAATGTACGGCAAATCCCACTTTCACTTCCCCCTCCTCCCACCCCAAATCCTACCCTCCCCGCCCCCACTCACTCACCTATCTTCCTCCTCCCACAAACATGTTTCTAGGCATGTCAAGGCTGACATCCATCAGTCGTGGCAGGAAACCTATGCCTGCAGGACCCTCCTGAGCATAGACTCAAGGCTCTGCCATTGTCCATGGAGTGCTCTCAGCTGTGCACACTAAAATCTTCATCATTCTGTTGGATTGTTTGGTAGCTTTTTTTAAAAAATGTATTTTTTTTTTCTCTTTAAAAACACCCTTTATTTCCTGACTTCCTCAGAGACACCAAGAATAGAATCCTTGACACATCAAATTCTGGAACCTCACCACTCACCAGGACTGTGGTTCCTGATCCAAGGAGTGTCGACTACGAGTCAGCACAGTCTCTTGAGAGTGTCCAGGCCTGGCTGCTAAGCTCCCTGCTCTGATTCGTTTGTTGAGTTCACAGTGTTCCAGAGTGCTGAAGCACAGAAATTAGGGAGGGGAGGTGGAAGGAAAATCACTGGAGCCTCTTACGATCTAACTTCCACTAACTGAGAGGAAATGTCTTATAAATAAACAACAGCAAGAGAAACAAAAAAAAACCCATCCCGTCCTGCCAGAGGAATGTACATTATTGTCTCCCGACGGAAAACTTTACACCACACTAAAATGCAGCCATGTCTCCTGAAACTACCTCCCTCAAAACAGAAAGAAAAAGAGAATCCAGAAGCAAAGGAGAACACAAAAAGATTTTTTTCATCCCCTTGAATTCTGTTGGCAAGTTCATGTGAGTTCCCAGTAGACAAACTAAACCAGCAGTTTCAACAGTGTCACTGCTCCAGGATTTCTTGCGGAGGCTGCTTATTAGCAAAATTTCATTTCTGTCCAGATCATTGCTGTGCCATCCGGACATTTTCAGAAGGGAAGTTCGGGGGGGGGGGGGAGGGTGCGACTGTGGAGGAGAGGAAGAAGAGAGGACAAAGGAACGCTCCTGATGAACCGGAATGCCCTAGCCACGGCCATGAGAAAGCGAGCCCCCTCCCGCCACCCGTCTACTGCTTGTTGAGGACTTGGTGATGCGATGTGTTTAATCTACTTACTCTTTCTGCTCGGGAGGCTGAGGTTCCTACATTTCCAGCTCATGCTGGACTGTACCGTAAGCAACAAGTGAAATGAGTTCAGTGATCTCATTCTAGTCCTTCGACTCCTGTCCACATCGCTAAGCGACTGCACAGCTTGGCACAGGCCAGGATGAGTCAGCAGTCTCTGGTCATGAGAGGCCAGGCCTGGAATAGCAGGGGGGTTTAGGTCAGGAGCAAAATGAAGCAGAAAGGCAGTCTAGATGGCAGGGCTCGGCTCTGCAGCACACAGAGATACTGCAGGTCAAAATGAAAGAGCCTCATCAGCTCTGGGGTGAGGATTGTAGGATTGTAGAAAAGGAGCAGCAAGAGAAAATCTTAGAACAGCTGCCTACCAAACATAGCAAGAACAAATTAGAGTACGAGAGTCAGAATACGTTTTTCTGGAATACTTTTTCTTCCATTGCTTCCAAGGCTGATTTAAGAAACAGTGGTTACCTATAGACTATCCTGGTATTTTGGTATTGCTTTCCCAATTTGATAAGTAGCAAAACAAACACATAAAAGCAAAGCACTGCACTTAAATAGCAAGAAGAAGCCTCATACTCCATAAAGTAATGTAATTATAAATAAAAGCCTAATATCTCAAAGATGTACATTTGGGTCAATAGTGTCCTTGTATAGTGTGCAAAACACTGGTCATGAAATGGTTAAAGAGAAGCTCTCCTTAAATTGAGCTTGGGTGGCAGTAGAGAAGAGCTAAGGGAAAAGAGAGGCACAAGTTCAGTGACGAAACATAAGGGAAATAAGACATGGTGTCCATATTTCTACTCAATGCGGTCAGTATAGATCTCTGTCAGGAAGTGATGCTTCCCACCAAGAAGACTTTCAAGCACTTGTCCCTGTGCAGTAGTATTGCAATATAACAAGAGAAGGAAAATAAAACAGTCAGAGGGAAAAACCAGGTTCAACATAAAAAATAAATCAGTAACAGATATTTTGTTTTGGAAGAGGCAAATCACCCTCTAAGCCAACTGATAAAGAAAAGTCTTAGTATTTGAAACCAACTTAGAGGAACCCTATTTAGATAAGGAAACTGAGGTGGAGACAGAGAATTAGCAGCAAACAGTAGTGATGGCCCCAAAATAAGGAAAAAAGCAATTTCAAGTTAGAGAGTGTGCAGCAAGAATGGCATGGAAAAGAGAATAAAATCAACAGAGTTGGGAAACACTAGTAAAACATTTTTTTAAAGTTCTTTGAAGAGGAACAACAAGGACCCACTATATATTCCTAATTGTTACCCCTAGGAGATACACAGATATGTAAGATGTATAAGAAAATGTAGAGTAAATTTTATTTAGTTTTCATTCCAGAGAGTATTAAATCATGTTAACACATCTTTAATAAATGCTTAACCTTGGACAAAGGGACTTTCTAGCCTCAGTTTCCCTCTCTTTGAAATGGAATATTATCACCCTACTTGAATTATTATAAGGACTGTATCAACATCAATTCTTATCCCAGCAGTTCCTGCCACATGGTGAGCATTCAATAAATTGCTATTATTTTTATTTGATTATCATATCCTCTTCATAAGTGCCCAGTGAAAGAATCATTTCCAGTGTTGTTCCACTGAATTGAGTAGTACCAATATGAAGACTCTAGCAAAATCAGTTGAGCAGCACTTCTCATAGAATGCTGCTTTAAAAAGCTTATTTCTCTCTGGGTATGTTGAACGTTATACTTGAACACAGAGGATGTTGAAAATCTGTTACAGTAAGATCTTGATTTTGGGGTATCTATGTTGTCAAAGCAGCTTGGAGCTTAACAGTGTCCAGTAACTAGAGGCCTAAAAAAGAAAAGAGAGATTTTTAAAAGCTTCTCCAAAAGCAACAGGATAAAAGTGCTATTGGCCTCGACCGCACGATGAGGGTTTTTTACCAAAGGGGAAAACTTAGTCCAGTTGATCATCCAGCCTAATTGATTAATTGTGGGTCTGACCATCTGGCTGATGAATGCTGACACCCAGCAGTGATTACTGTGTAACACAAATCCGGATGTGCTCTCCCTGATGCCTCCCACAATAATGGCAACTCTGAACTTAAGGTTAGTTTATTCAGGCCTCTTGGCTCAATCTCTTCATGGAACAGTGGTTGTGGCAGGGAATATTTTACTAGACCTGGTCAAGCATTATCTCCTCTTATTTCAGTTACCTCCTCCTTTCCAACTCTACGCCTACCCGCTCCTGAGTCCTCTCTTGTATATAATCACTTTCCACGCAAAGCATTCCATCTGTAGTTTTCATCATACTGTCTGATTCTCTCATTTCCGGTTGCTCTATTGTGAGAAATATTTGACTGGTCTAAAAGACCTGTACTGCTATTTCACAGGGGATTCTATGGAGACATTTTTATTGTATCTTCTTTGCTACTAGTTTACTTCAAATTACTCTGTGCTTCCAAACAAAGAAAATTATTTCACCTAACTCATGGGCCTGATTAAAAGGCTCACATACGGCTCAAGTTCTCCATGAGGTTAATAGAATACAAGGGTTAAGAGAAGATAATTCTTGCGTCTTAAACCTACATCTGATCCTCAGTCCCATGGAGAAGATTCTCCACATAAAAACTCTGGAGCACATTTCACTTCTAGAAAGGAAGTCAGGCTTATGTAAACAACAGGGATCAATAGCAAAGCCACCCACAAACCACTCTACACCTGGATATAACCTGTATGTGGGAGATTCTCTAAGCAAATCAAATCTGAATGCATAAATATAAACCCTGGGGAATTACAACCAAATTATTTTACTATTTTGGGGGGAAGCATGAGGGAGTAAACTGACACAAAATATCTTGTACAAGCTTCACCAACGAGTCACAATGAAGGAGAACCATCCATTTCCTCTCCTTTTCCCAGAATGATTTCCATCTCAAAATGCATCATTTTTCTTGCTCCCCACATAGGCTGAATTCTTCTGTGTTCCAGGCTGGGTTAGTGTTAATTTTCAGTAGAGGATGGCAGTCGCATGCTGAACGACAGTGTTCCAGACTGGGAGTTGGGAAATGCTTTTGGCCTGCCTGTCAGTAAACAACTATGTGTCTAGGGCAAGTCAAGTCCCTTAACTCCCCACGTCTCAGTCTCTTCATTGAAAAATGATAGGGTAGGACTGCATGAACTCCATAGTCTCTGCCAACACCAAGATTCTATGGTTCTATAGCTCATTTCCTTTTTCTCTCTGGCATCAACTGCTCAACAACTCTGTGTAGTCATTTCTCTGTTCTCAGTTACTGATGGAAAAATATCTCCTTCATTTACTACCCGGTATTTGGTATTTGTAACCTCTCTCTCTTTCTTTGATGCTAGATATTTTGAGTCATAAACATGAACATATCCAGATAGATGCTTTAAATTTGAAGGCGTTTAAGGAGAATAGCTTTCCCATGTAGAGCAGTCAGTGTAGCTCGGCATGGAGGAAGCCAGCCATCCAAAAGTGGAGCAGAGGGGCCAATTCACAAATGAGAGGAAGCCTTTCATAATAAGAGTCTCCAGACTCTTCAGTTTAGAGCAAGCTAAAATGCTACCAAATTCCAGCTACTTTTCCAATCAATCCCAGACACCATCACAGACACTCAGGACTGCGAATTTGAGGACCAGCACTGGCAGGGATGCAGGGCTTATTTCACCTCCACCATGGACTGCCAAGTAGGATTTAGGATGGCACGGTAATAAGAGCCAAGAGGACAATCTGTCATTTATTTTCCTCCAAACTTTTTGAAATTTCCCACTTGGGCTCTGTTTCCCAGTTTTAATTTGGTAACTGCCATTTTTCAGCATTTCTTTTAACAGGTTACTAATAATTTCTGATACAGGATCTCATATTTCATTTTGTGCTGCAAGAACTGCTGTTAATATTTCATCTGCCTTCAATTCAGCTCTGAATAAAGGCTGCTGGGTTTTTGATACACTGTTAACACTTTGGTTCTGGGGATTTGATCACCAGTGTTCCCGAACTCTGTCCATATCCTGTTAGGGAAAAGTAACAGACTGCCTGTCTCAGAACTATCTCAGGGTGTGCTATACATCCTAGGGATACTTTAGAGTTCCTTTCTCTGGATCTTTAATGAAAAACAACAAAAACAAGTATTCTGTGTTTGTTCTCCCAGGTAACTTGCTGTTTGCTTCAGTGGTAGAGTTCTGGGAGCAGAGTGCAGTGTTCACAGGGCTCACAGGCAGATCTAGGTTCAAATTCTGGCTCTGAAACTTACTACATGTATCATATTAGGCCAGTTCCTTACCCTTCCTGAGCCTGTTTTTCCATTTGTTTCCCATTTGATAGATAATAACAGCATCTACCTCTATTGATATGAAGATTCAGTAAATTAATGTAAAACGCTGAGGAGTTTCTGAGTTCTCAGTAAATCATAGGTATCGTTATTACCCTAGCATTAATAATCTACAAATTCAGGGTCCGGCCCGGTGGCGCAAACAGTTAAGTGTGCATGCTCCGCTGCGGTGGCCCAGGGCTCGCTGGTTCGGATCCCAGGCGCGCACCGACGCACTGCTTGGCAAGCCATGCTGTGGCGGCGTCCCATATAAAGTGGAGGAAGATGGGCACAGATGTTGGCCCAGGGCCAATCTTCCTCAGGGAAAAAAGAGGAGGATTGGTGGATGCTAGCACATGGCTGATCTCCTCACCAAAAAAAAAAAAAAAAAAAAAAAAAAAAATCTACCAGTTCACATTATACTGTTATTATTTTGCAATATCTTTTTAAGGCCAACAAGTTACTTTTGAGTCCAGACTTTTGTTGTTTGCTTTACTATAGTTTACATTTTTAAAAACTCTCAGTAAAATATTTAAAAATTGGTCCTTAAAACCATATGTATAGTTAAAAATAGTATATAGCACCACATTATTATGTCATCTTTCAATCAAGCATCAAATTCTCACAACTTTTTGTTCATCTAATAGCCAGACCTAGATGAGACACGTTGTACCATTGCTAATTAAGTCCATAAAGAGATGACTTATCATATTTACTTTCCCCTGCTCCCAAAGAACACAGATTATTTTAATATTTTTCAGTTATGTATCAGTCAGGGTCCATCAGGAGAGAGAAATCACGCAGCAATTTGAACAGGAAAAGTTTAACATAAAGAATTATTAACTGTAACAGAGGATTGAAGTAATGAGGGAGTAGCTAGTAACAAGTAAAGAGAATTCAAATTTTATAAGAATAGGCAACTATAAGGAGCAACCACTACTTGTAGAGCTGAGATAGAGTGCCCAAGCAAGTGTCCCCTCCATCCCTGGACGGGGATGAAGACTTTGTTGGACCAGCCACAGCCACTGAATGAATGATTGGCAGAGAAATTGCTGGGGAGCTGTGTCAGAAGAACTTGCTGTAAATCTGTACTCTACGGTTCCAGGAAAGCTGTTCACAGGGAGCTGTCTTATTTGAGGCATTCTGCTACATAAACCACCCAATGGGTGTAGGTGTGCATATGTGTGCACACGTGCATGTGTGGTGGGTGCTGGGGAAAGCTGCTGACTGCCAGGCACTGGGGAAGCTACCTGTGCTTCAGCTGTGGGCACCAAGGCATGTGTGTGCTGTAGGAACCAGGCCCTGGAGAAACCATGCACACTGCAGGAGCCTGCCAAAGGAGTACACAGGACCCAGGAAAAAAACCTCTTCTTCCTGTAATGTCTCTCCGAACTCTCTACTGACAAAGTGCACTCGTATCAGCCAGGAAAGGAAAAATACTTAAAGGACCCGGATACATGTTTGTAGAGAAGGCAAGGAAGGGTAAATTTGGGTCTGACAGGCAATACATTGATAACTGACACAGTTATCGTTATTTGTTCACACACTTTATGAAACAACTCACTTTGGAGATTATAATCCAGTAATTCTCAATTTACTATGCTACTGTTCATCTTTACTAATAAATTGACTCTCTGCATAGCTAAATAAATACTATCAGAATTAAGGAAAATTAGATTCTATTAAATACAAGTAGCAATACTAGTATTTGTACAAGAACATTTTCCCCCAAGTGCTGCCCACATGTTTTAATTGTTTAAAATTTACAAATTAAAAAAAAAAGATGTACAGAAATACTATTGATGTAAATTTATGCATCAGTGATGCCAGTCCAGACTTCATCTAAGTGGATAATCAGGAGAGTCATTACAAATAATCCACAGCTTCAAGAGAGGTAAAAATTGCCTCAATTATCATTTTTCCTTTTTCTCTTTTTTTAAATTAACTCTAGAACCCATATTTTGCTGTTCTACGATTCATTTTTTGGGAGGTTGGTAATGACAGTTGCTATTTTTCAGAAAAATATATCATGTATTAGTAGAGAATTTTTCCTATGATCCCTATCCTATATTGTTCTACCCTCAATATTAAAGAGGCATCAGCAAGTGATCCATTTGGTGCGTTCCTCAAGGTATATGGTAACATCGTTAGGACTGGTTTTACATATCCATGGGGAGGTAGATGCCAAAATACCTCCCCTTTTTTTGCAGAATTCCTTTATTCCTTTAAGAAGGGGACAGAACCTTTTATGCTATAATTAGAGGTAGGTTTTAAATCACAAACTCTTGCCACTAGACAAGGTGTGGTGAGAGGCCGACAGCACACAAAGTGGCTGAGCAAGAGGAGGGTCCTGTCTAGAGGAGGCTACCATGAGGCTAAGACCCCGGAGCACCCTTCTCACCCAGGCATCCGTGGTTACCTCTGCCTGGCCATAAGCAGCACTGTCTTCTCGCTATTGTGGAAAGGGTCTGCTTGCTTCCTTAGAGTCGTGTTTTCTGAAGACCACTGTTGTTATCAAGCGAAGCAAGCCTCGTGGGGCTGTCTCACAACCATAGCGTAGGCATCACTGCCAGCTGCAGGCGGTTGTCTTGAGGATTTTCTTTTGTTTGTGCTGTGTGTGAGGACTGAGGATAAAGCGAATGACCCTACCTACATTTGAGCCCCACCTCCCCCACAAACACATATACACCCTGCTCCCCTGCCATTCTTGAGTCCAAAAGGAGATGATAACAAAGGGGAGTTGTAAGTCCACGGAATCAGGCAGGCAAGTCTGTTTTATTTTAGCTTGCCCTTCTGTTCGGCTGGCTTTTCTGCTCTGACCCACTATACTTACCCTGTCGGCTGCTCTTACTAGCAACATGCCTTTTTAATCAGCCTTCCTGGGGTCTGCATTTGATTACAGCATTTGTGTTCTATTTTGATTCTTTTGTACTGTGCCCTGTGGTGTTAGCTTGAAAGGTGTTATTTATAAAATGAAATTCTATTGTATTGCCACTTGGATTCAAAGAGGACATATAATATTAATGCAGAATGTATTCAATAATTTCTTGAATCTATTAAATCAATTTCTTCATGAGAACGCAGAATGGCAGAGGGAGGCAAGTGGGTTGGTAACCAGGTAATAAGACTTGAGAATCACCTGAACTTTCCTTCTCAAGCCCTTGTGAAAGCTGCCACAAGAATCGTTCTCTTAACGTCAGGGTTTCCAGAAGGAGGAGACCACTTTTCCTCAGCCAGACCAGTGCAGTGTGCACTTGTTTAAACATACAGTTGTGAAGGCTAAACATTTTCCTAGGCCTCAGATGCAAATTTTTTGACTAAGGAAACCACGAGACGAAACAGGGATACAATTTTTTTTACTACCTAGGAAGATTTAGGTAAAGAAGGATATAATCACCTGTTTCCAAGGAGCCGCTTATAAGATTTGTAAAAAGAAGTAAATTTCTTATGTTCCTGACTCCTCTCAAGGGCAGGCTAGGAAAATTCTAGTGATACCAAGCACTGAGGCAGAGTTTCCAGGGTGGCATGTTTAGAATGTGCAGGTTTCTTTACGGCTGCTGGGCCTATAGTCAAATGTTTATGGATTAGATTGATGGAGGAGTCCCCAACTTTTCTTCACTTCTAATTTAATGCAAACCAAAGACTGTAACATTATATCACTGTATCACAGCTTGCATATCACATCTGTTGCTGCACACATTCCATTCTTCCCCTACACCTTTTTTATTTTTTTTTCCTGTTGCTACGTCTGAAATCATCAATGACTAAGCTGCTGTTTGAGAATAAGGAAGGATCAGGTGTGGAAGTTGGTTCAGCACTCAGGCTCTGCAGAACTTGCTAAAAGAAACTGTCACACACAAAGGGAGCTGGCTGAGCAGTCCTAGAGATGAGAGCTCCTAGATTTTCACCTGTTCTCCCTCACTGGCTCATTATTAACTCCAGGAAACTTAGGGTCCAGTTTTCTAATCACTAAAGTGGGAATAACTGTATTTATCCTTTTCTACCTGCATTGGGCTTCTTTAGGGATGAATGAGAATGGTGCTGGAATGCTCTGAATTCTTTGCAATGAAGGTAGGATACAAATGCATGGTATTATTAAAATGATAGTTCAGACTCCTCTTTTGGTTCTCCAAGTCCATATGAGAAACATTAACAAATGAATGAATTTCCACCCTTTGGGAATAAATCATATACCCTCATTCATAAATGACACCCCAAATATAAGGAGCTAAGATGTGTTGGGAAATATACATCTCAATCTTGAATGCACCAAATTATAAATACTTGCATAAAAAGATCAAGTTATTCATCTCTGTATCCATCCAGGTTCTATCATATTGGTTTGCATTATGTAAGTATTCCATTAATATTTGTTGAATTGAACTGAAAAATGAGATCATACAATTTTAGAGCTGAAAGTAGGCAGAGATCATATCAGTCGAGTTACCTCATTTTGCAGATGATAAAACTGATGCCCAGATAAATTAAGTAACCTATCCAAGTGCAATATTAATAATGTTACAAGTCTTTAAAGGAACTGTTAAAGATCTGCCACTGAAAATATATCCCTCAATCTATTAAAACAAAATAGATGTTCTTTTGTCAAAATAAGAAGTACTCTTCAGCTCAAATAATCTGAAGTATTCTAATCTAACCAGGGAGGCTGAAGCCTAAGGCAACAAGTAAACCTCACTAAATGACCATTATTGTGCCAGAAATGCCAAGTTACGAAGGTTGCACATTTCAATACTGTGCCCGTCCCCCAGTCCATTGGCATATTTTTCAGGTAAAATTAAGGTCATAAAAACAAAAAGTAATGTCAAATCATTAAAATTATGTGGGATTCATAGAGGCACAATTCAAAAATGAAATTCGTTTCATTTATTATTTCAGTCTACTATTAAGCCATATTGTAGACTGTAAGCCAAATTTAAATTCCAGTGTTCGAGAAACAAAACAGGACAAGACACTTTATCATTGTTAAATAAAAAATAAGCAGGCCTATAGTGAGAAAGGCGATTTCTCTTTAGTGGAAGTTACTCATGTGGTATTTGCAGAAACAAGTGTGTTTGACTCTTGGCTGAGTTGTCTGGTCAAATCAGTACCACGACAATAAAAGCCAGTCCACATATCCTTTGGACTGAATTGATTTTTTTTTTTAACAGTATTAAATTTTTTTTTCCTTTCCTCTACCTTAAATCAATTAAGACCTTTACATTCTCTATTAGAATGTAAACAATTTGTAGTCAGGGTTATTTTAATAATCTCCTAAAAACTGCAGCAGAGTGACTGGCGTAGAAACTGAATAAATGTAAAATTTCAACAATTGTAAAGCAGGAATCAAGTAGTCTCCAATGCATTACTCTTCACATCGGAAATTCCTGAAGGTCACAGAGAGCAGAACTTGGAGAAAAGGGGAGCACGTGGCAGCAACAGGCTTGATTGCTTCTAATAGTTGGAGGGCCTGTTGGAGACTGTTTGTGTATTACCAACACTCGGTTCCAGAAACGTAATCGACTTTTCACAGATCAAACTCAAATCATTTACTTGGAATCTCAGCCTCTATTTCTTGCTTTGTGTTGCTGAGGCGTCCCAGGTTCCAGTTCTTCCCAACAAATATTCTGGAGTGTAGCCAGACTGTGTTAGTGTTTCTCTTAATCCTGGTATTGCCAAGGGAGTTCTACATTTTAAATTTTCTGTTCTATGAACTCCATGATTTGTTAACTCATGTCTGGACTTCTGGGTTGGAATATTATGTGTTCATTTACTACGATTTAATAAGCATCTACTCTGTGTGAGACGCTAGGAAAATAAATAGGAAGAGGCTTACTTCTTGCTTTCAAAGAATTAAGGAATTCACAACGTAGTGGCTACTTCCCATACACAGCATATATGTTCCTGCTTTTAAGCTTTTGTTCTTTCCTTAGTTGGAGTATCCTATTGATATTCTTTTATCAATCTAATTGCTTTAGTTATCTTGTAGTCCAGCTTATGTTCTACCTCCACCATAAATCATTTTCTAGTTTTTCTAGTCCACATCAGTTATCCTTTTTTTTTTTTTTGACTCGTACAGCTGGAGTAGACACTATTGCCTACCCAATATCCATTCCTCCAATTCTTCCAAGCTACAGTTCCCTATTTTGTTCAGAGCGGCAATGTGCTCAATCCTGGATGATGAGTTATGGTATTTTGAGGCCAACTATGACAAATCTGTTCCCTGATTTCCTTGCCTCCCTAGAAACCAAGGGTGGCCTTGGGACCCAGTTGTAGTCAATAAGATCTATGTGGCAATCTGCTTGAGAGGCTGGTTTCTGAGACAGCTTTTTCTTTTCTGATAAAGGTAGAGTCAAAGGCAATCCTTCTGGTTCCCTCCTCTTTCCTCTGTGAATATGGACATGATGCTTGGAGTTGCAGCAGCTATTTTGTGATCATAAAGCAACAAGCATGAGAAAAAGGCAAAGACAATTCCAGAGATGTTGGCCCTGACTTTATTACACACAAACTCCCTACCCCTGGACTTGTTACGTGAGAAAGACGAATCCCTATTTGTTTAAGCCACTCAAGTCAGCATTTCTGCCACTGAACACATTTCTAACCAAGAAATAGCATTCATAATTTGAATTATCCAAACTGTTCTTCCTAACTGGATGGCAAACATCGGTCATATTCTTGACACTTAATAAATAAATATTCATTTGCTTCCTATCTTGATTATATATACTAGACATTCAATATATGTAATGAAATCCTCTGAAAGCAAGGGGGAAATTTGTATTAGGATAAGAAAAGAGGATTAAATCAGGTCAAGAAATAAAAATTTGAGTCTAAAATAAGAAGTTCTATGACAAGAATTTGTTACAATCTAGTTTCGTTATTAATACAATAACAGCAAACTCTTAAAAGTTTTCCAAAATGAATAGAAACGTATTTTCAGTAAGAAGACAGAGCAAACCCCAAAGGGATGGATGTTTTAAAGACGAGGTGATATAAACAAGATTTCTCTTAAATATAGAGAAGAGAACGCTATGCACTTCCAGCTCTCTCACAACTGAGTGAGGAAACAGCACTTGTCAAAAAATCACTGTCCCTCAGGTAACATGACTGTGACTCACCCAAATGCTCCAGACTCCTTAGCATGCTAATTAGCTCCCCCAAATCTTTCACCTGAGGTCTGAACCCACGAGTGAGGAAACTATTATAGCACTTGCTTTTGGAGAAAAACTACATGAGTTGGGATAGAAGCTATTTTCAAGCCTTCCAAATATTACAAGTAATGGGGAACTGTTGAGGAGAGAAATAAGTAGCTTTGGGTCGTTTTAGGTTAGTGACCTTAAATCTAAGGTGTGATTTAATCAGAAGCCAGAGTAATCACGGCAGGAGGTGGGGAAAGACTCAGAGCCGCCTGGAGTTGGGGAGGACTTCGGCGGCAGCTTTCAGCTGGAGCTCAACCGGCAGGCTTCTGTCAGAGGCTCCACAAACAAAGGGCTGCATTATGTAACGCATCTTGTATTCCTTTGTGAACTATTCCACAACAAAGTTTCATTAGTTTTTTCTCCCCTAAATATTTTACCACTTCCAGGCTGCAACTTGTCCAGAAGGGAAACTTTCAACCTCAAATAAAAGTTTAAATTGCAAGAAAACTGACATTTTTTCAGGAACCAAATCAAATACTTCGAACTTTATACTGACTGGGAAAACACCTCCTAAGCTAGGAGGGCAACAGTCATCTCGTTTGAAGAATTTCTGAATAATTCAGCAATTAATTGTCAGACTCTCTCTTGATCTCTCATTTTCTGGTGCTGGTACTAGGGTAACCTTTCAATACAGAATTTTATAGGCAAAATTGGAAGAGAGCATGTTGCATGCATGGTACATAGCGATACATTCTCATTAATAGTATCTTTTTTCAAAATAAAATTTATTTTTGTGCCTGTTACGAGGATAGTCTAAGATTCAATACAGTCCTATGATATCAAATTTAGCTTTGATGTATAAAAATATATTTTTTATCTGTTTAATTTTTTGTCAATTACTAACTTAAGAGCCTGCCATTATATAATATTATTTTGATCAGCTATAAAGATAATTTAACTGCTGAATAGATTTTCCTTTTTAACATTTCAAATGTTGGTTTAATGTTACTTAGACCCCTAGAAAGTGACTGAGGTTTCCTGGAGAATACTGCATACAACCTGTCTTTTGGTCTGAGAGGCTGGGTTATAGACAGTCAAAGTTCAGATGGGAGCTCCCAACTACACAGTGGTATAAAAAAATTGGGGGATTGAACCTCAGCAGATAACACTTTTGTTTCTGGTCTTAAATGGATGCCTCAACACTCTGTCATCTCTTGGGCAGAACATGAGACGGAAGCATTCAATAGTGCTTATAGTGCTTAAGAACCATCTTCATGGGAACTGGGAATCAAGGCAAGTTACAGGTCAGGTGTACAGATTTTCTTTTTTTTTTTTTTTTTAAATTTCAGGTGTACATCATTGTACTTCTATTTCTGCATGGACTACATCATGTTCACCACCAAAATACTAATTACAACCCATCACCACACACATGTACCGAATTATCCCTTTCACCCTCCACCCTCCCCCCTTCCCCTCTGGTAACCACCAATCCAATCTCTGTCCCTATGTGTTTGTTTATTGTTGTTATTATCAGATTTTCATTCTGCTGGCCTTTTTCATTCAAAACGCCTCGCTCGCAGACTCAGAATTATGTTTTAAAAGTTGGGTAACCGTGTCTCCCAGTTTACTCAGCATAGTTCCAGCTCCAATCTTCCAGGCACAATTATTAATAGTGGCCACTTGCACTCTCAAAAGTGCCCCAGTTTAGATGATAAATTATGAGGTTATCCTAAATATAAACTTTAAAAAAGTTATTTATAACACCATTTACAGTGATAATCACTCTCTTTAGGACAAATTAAAAGAGTCACTATTGGTCAACTTCTGAAAAGAGAAAGAGATAAACTAAAACTTTATTACTTTAATCTCAATATTTTAACCATAGAGATCTTGCCATCTAAAAGTTTAAGATGAGAATAATTTTGGAAAATCACATTTCTATAAATTATTTACAATTCCTAACTTCAGGTATTGGTTTTTTTTTTTTTAAGCCGTATTTCATACAAGAAGACCTATCTGCCCTTAAAATTTGTTGTGATGAAAAAAAGCACGAGATCTGAAACGAAATTCTTTGAATCTTGGATTTGAATCCGAATTCAACTATTTGCTCACTTGGCAAATTCAAATCATCTCTGTGAACATCATTATTATTAACCCCTTCTAAACTGCCTAATGAAAAGCTATACGTACTGTAAAAAGGGAACATAATTTCAACATAGTTACTATTATTTCTTATTGTAATAAAGACAACTTTCCCCTTTTCAACTTCTGGGACACTTGTATGGACTGCAGAAAAATTACCCACAGCAGCTAAGATTGAGCCACACATGTGGGAGCAGGGATCTTTCACTAGAATCTCCTTCTGACACAGCTTCATCAACTTCTGGATGACACCTGTGCGACACACTAACGGCCCCCAAAGATCTAAAGAGGAAAGATTATGGACCTTGTGCACTGAGGCCAGAGAATGCAAGGCTGAAATTTAAAGTACACAGCTATGGTCAAAAGTTTCGTTAGTGGTTTCATGAGTTTCTGATATAGATAATCTGTCCTCAAAAGGAAAGAGAAACTTGGGAATAAGAGCAGCTGGGACTGAAAGTCTAGTTTGTGGAGCAGAAATATTTTTCTTCTTAAATTTTTAAGAGAGATTCCTGGATCCCTGCAGACATTTTCCACTTTATTCTTGTTGATGTTCTCCTCTTTCTTCTCTGAAATTCTAAATTCTTTGGCTCAGAAAAAAATCTAGGTGTTCAGACCTAATTCTCTTAATCTACCTGACATCAAAATTATATGGAAAGTGTTTTTTAGTTTTTCATCCATATGAATGTAATCAAATGATTTTATTTTTTAAAAAGTCTTGACATGTCTTGTTTAAAAGACATTTCTTTAGAGATTTTAGTAATTGTAGGAAAAGTTCTTATAAATTATCCTTCATCCAAATAATTAAACAGGTAAATACACTAAATGGAGAGCTAATCCAGTAATGCATGGCATTTTTGTCTAAGTTGACTCCTCTGAGAATTAGAGCTCTAGTACCTAATTTGAGAGCTCAAGATCTTTAGGTTTGTACAAGGTTCTATCAAGCAACACTCTAACTAATGACTTTCTATTTTAAATATACTCTGCTTGCCAAGGTGGTAGGATAAAAACAGGAGTGAATGGCAAGAGACTGCAGAGGAGAAAGGAATGCCAACAAGACAGTACTTGGTATCCCTGGGCTGAAAAAGAGCACTAGAAATCTTCCCCCATCCCTTGGGATAAAACTATCTCTCACACATTCCATCTATTAGAAGTTCATTTGTGTTTAACAAGCCCCTCTTTTAAAATGCAAATCTGCCTTGTGAACCTGTAAACCTCATTCACACCTTATTGTTAATTACTTTGATGTTCTAGAATATGATCAACACTTAACTGATATTGGCAATCTGGGAATGAACAAATAGCTCAGGGTGGAAAAAGGGAAATTTTGGTGGAGTGGGGCTGGAGGTGGCAAGGTAAGGATTTCATTTGTGGGCAATAGAGCATACTAATATTTTGCGGTTTTGTCTAGGAGAGTGACAACAGCTCTGGTACCACAAAATGAGCACTTTTCTTGAATGCCAATGTCTGGCTGAGATCAGAACAGGTGTGGAAGCCTGCAAACTTCAAGTTTTAAATAATTAGCCATGGCAAGTTGAGTTTAGTTTCTCCTGGAAACCTTTCTAGCTAATTCTCACTATCTCTATAACGCGGCAACCTTAGATTCTAAGACTCATCTGGTTCAACCTCCCAGGTTTGATGCTCGACTGATAAATGAATTCCAAAAAACAATGAATGTGGTTCAGTCCTTTTTCATTGTCTCACTAGTCATTCACTTCTTTGGAGATTATGGTAGGTAATCCTAGAACATACTGTAAGCAGTTTCAGAAACATATAAGATGATATATTATTTCTATATCTGTTTTAGTAACTGTCACTTGATCTGATAGCAAAAGGTTACAAAATTTGAAGTAGACTTCAGTTGACTTAAGCTACAAGACATCTGACTTAAGCCAGACACAAATTCAAGGGAAAAATATTTTATGACATCTTATAACATTATTAGTCACCTCTCCTTTTATATGAAAAACAAATATGCTAAAATCTTCACTGTTAAGAAAAGGGGTCATCTTTCCCGCCAAAATGGCTAATTTTAGTTTTTGTGTGGTTGGATACATTTGTAAACTATTACACGAAAACATATGGTTGGAACATGCTTATTCCTTCATGAGTGTTCCTCTTTTGAGGTTGCAAAATCTTCCTTACTTGTTCCATGTGCTATTTTGTTGTGCCAATGGCTTCTTGTTCTAAATAATTTTCTTCCTTTTCCATTGTTAATGAAATGAATTCTAATAAGAAAAAAAAGAAACCCTCTAATGAAAATCTGTTTCTTGTAGATGTGGGCTGGGAGCTGATATAGGACACAGGGGGACAGCAAACATTATGTTGCACATTCTTCAATCAATGGATCCCATTGTGCTTTATTCACTTGAATGCATTTTGACAAGTAGTGAAGCAATAGTGGGAAAGGGATTATTTGTGTGGTTAATTTTCAGTTACCTATAAAGTACTAGACAAGTTTTTCTTATTATTAAACATAAATCTACACACTTTTATGTTCCATCAGGTCAATGACCACCATTTTAAAATATCTCAGCCATAAGGAGGAATGAGAAGTCCCAGAGGTATTAAAATTTCACAAAGCCTGACCTTGCAGTTTTGGTATATGATTCTTAGCTGATCATTGAGTGTTATAGTCAACTATTAAACTGGCATGGTTGAGGTGCAGTTCTTTCAAATAGAGGGATATTGTAGAATAATTGAGAAGCCTTCCAACTACTTAATCTTATTTCTTACTTTATATTTTGCCCTTATCCTTCCTTATAACACTCTTCCTCCTTTTCCTACATATTTTTACTCCCATACCTTCCCAATTCTGCTTGACAGTGAGACTATTGTTTTGGCATATGATAGGTTCTCTATAAATACTTGTAGAATGCACGAAAAACAACCTGGGAAATACTTGTAGAATGCACGAAAAACAACCTGGGCAAATATTATGAAGTGGACCACAGGGAAACCTTTAAGTAAGCAAATTAATAAATCTACAGCTTTGGGGAAAAAATCCATGAGAGTAACAAAATGATTAATAGTTCCAAGGATAGTTAGGAAAGATAAAGCCTAGAAGGTTAAAAATGAGAAATTCTAGAATCAGAAAAGAAAACAATGTTACAGCTCAACACAATTGAAAGCATGTGCAGAAGGAAGCTAAAATATTGTTTATCAAAAAATTAAATGGAAAGACTGAAATCAGAATGCTAGTTGGTTTTATTATATCAAAAGCCAGAAAGTTATTTCTTTCTGCTCCATCTCTAGAGAGAAGAACAAATTCTCCAATGCACCAAGAGCAGAATAGGGAGAAATGTTCAGAATTTAAGAGTTATAGTAGATAAAAAACCTAGATAGTCAAGGTAAGCCAGATTGGTTTCTGTGGTAACCAGCTTCCAAGATGACCCCCTATGATCCCTGTCTCCTGGTATTCACACCCTTGTATAGTCCTGCCTACACTGTATCAGGGTTGGTCTGGGTGACCAATACAATATGGTAAAAGTGATGGCATGTGACTCTCAATGCTAGGTCAGAAAAGCCATTACTACTTCTCCTTACTCCCTTCAATCACTCACTCTGGGGAAGCCAGCCCTATGTCATGAGGGCAGTCAAGCAGCCCTATGGAAAGGTCCACATGGCAAGGAACTGAGGCCATCAGTCAACACGGACTTGTGAGCCATGTGAGTGAGCCACCCCGGAAGTGGATCCTCCGGCCCCAGTCAAGCGTTCAGATGACTGCAACCCCTGCTGCCATCTTGACTGCAACATCATGAAAGATCTGAAACCAGAACTACCCCACTAAGCTGCTCCTGAGTTCCTGATCATGAGACACTCCTGAGAGATAATACATGCTTATTGTTTGAAGTCACTAGGTTTTGAGGTAAATTTTTTTTTGTAACAATAGAAAACTGATACAGTGATTGTGGTTTTCTGTTTTTTGTACCTCAAGTGCACAGAGATGGATTAATCATAATCCTTGGAACATGATGCATACTCATTATTGGTCGATGCTTGGCCTAATTTTATTCACATAGTTATTTTTTTAATGAACTAATAAACCATCAAACTAAGTCCTTGAAAGAAGAGCTAGGAGCTTTATAATAACCTACATCTATCCATATAGTTTACCCCATCTTATATTCTTAAGTCTTCCGCCTAAGATAACCATTATGCTGATTCTTACATTTATCATTTCTTTGTTTTCTTTTTCATGTAGTTTTATCACATCTATACATATTCTTGAATTTATGTTTCTGTATATATATGTGTGTGTGTGTGTGTATATATACAATATGTATATATTTTTGTTGCTTTTAACTTTATAAAATGCTATTATGCTCTATATAATGTTTTGGGATTTATTTTCACTTAGTATGATATTGTTAAGGTTTATCCATGTTGTTGCATATCACTACAGTCCATTTTGTGTCTAATCATTGATGTTGCCTAGTGGTCAGTAAGACAGAAAAATGGGACTAATAAGCCCTCATATCACAGAATTATGTAGTTGTGGGTAGGCAGGATAAAGCATATTTAGGAGATAATTTAAATGAGTTCACTAGCTCTAGAAATGAAAAAACAGACAGAAAATTAGTTTAGAAATTTTAAAAGAATTTCCTTACTTATGGATAATGGATATTCAATAGCATATATTAGTAAACCATATACATTTACTGTTAATATAACACAGTTTATTATACACACACACACACAAACTATGGGCCCCAGAGATATTAGTTCAAGTGAATATTACAAAGCTCAAAGACCTATGAAAATATAGTGAGTTGCCTATGTAAAAATAAAATGTTAGTGTTCTAAAGGACTCATTGTAGGAGACTACATTGGTGAGTGAATACCAAAGATCATCTACTCTTTTCTTTAAGAATTCATATTATACATTTTTATGTAAATAATATTTATGTACAAAAATTTTCTTTACTACCAACTGTTCTCAAACGCATATACATTATCAAAGAATTCCTATATATGATTACTTAATATCCACCTCAAATCTTTATAAATACAATCTAAAGTATTACTGACAAATCTAATTAATTTTATAGCCAAAGGGTGAAGATCTCTCAACCTCACCTCTCACTCTCTTCCCAGTCACTCAAAGGTTATATTTCTTTGTCTTGATAGCACTATCCGGAAATTAGCTTCATTTGTTAATTCCAGAAATGTTTCAACTATATTTGTTTCAGCCAGCTGTTTCCTGATATCTTTCTGGCTGGCATCAGTTTACAATGGATAGTATTGTTGAATGTAAAAGTTATTTTATTGTAGTATTATTACTAGTTTCCCTGCATTACTCACTCTCCTCCCTAGTGCCTCAAAGAGGGATGTTGAGTCATGGAGATTTAATATGACTCCTTAAGCTAATAGACTTCTAGTACAAATAGACTTTTGTTATGGAGTGGACAAATTAATTTTATCCATTAAATTGGGATTTATTTAACCATTTGGATTTACCAAACAGACACAAACACTTCTCTGACTTGACACAATTACAAAGAATGTGTATAAAAACTATAAAGCAGAAAATATTTCATTCTTAGTCCTTCACTAAACAGATTATGTAGCTTTGAGGAATAGAAGGAAAGGAAACATTGATGTAACAGAGCCCTCAACTACGGCATAAAGTCCAAAGCATGGAGCAGGTCAGAAAAGAATGCAAAAGATTAGCAGAATTGCTGAAGGTGATCAGAAATACTGATAGAGGAGAGTTACATTTTTATCCTTAGTCATTTTTCTAAGGCTCTTTATCAAAAATAGGGCATAACCATTTTAGGAATAAATTCTTCTCAAATTTCTCAGTTTTCAAAAAATCTGTACGCAGGAAAGAAGGACTATATGAAAAGCAGCTAAGTGGGAGGAGAATAGGAGTCTGGGGCACAAAGGAGGCTCCCCA
This sequence comes from Ceratotherium simum simum, assembly GCF_057802395.1. Classification (NCBI taxonomy): domain Eukaryota; kingdom Metazoa; phylum Chordata; class Mammalia; order Perissodactyla; family Rhinocerotidae; genus Ceratotherium; species Ceratotherium simum. The sequence goes on from NC_141914.1 coordinate 16,943,619, forward strand.
AGCCAGCCTTTGTCTTGATGTCCCCTCTCAGTAGGATTCTGGTGGATGGAAGAGGTTTGGAAAACTTCTATGTGGGGATTAACAAAAGTAGAAGCCCTAGTTTAAAGAGATTGAAAAGGATATCTTTTCTCCCTCCTACTAGTGTTTGTATTTGGAGAAGGAAGAGTCTATTTCCTTCTAGTGAAAACTTCTCCTTCCTAATGAAAACAACATTCAGAACGTTTGCAATAGTCAAGGCAACAGGCAATAGACAGTGGCAACGGGAAAGAGAGACCAGGTTTAAGATTTGCTTTGGAGGTTGAATTGATAGAATGTGGTGAAAACCAGCTATATTGTACAACACGCCAAAAAAATAGAATAATCTCTTTCTTCCAGTCTATTGCATAATGGAGAGTTAGTTGACTTTTACACCATAAATGTAAAGAAAACAAAAGTTTCATTCATCCTCCTGTAATGATGCCAATCTAATTTGCTATTAAATTTCCATTCAAACCCTCTATTTTGTTTAGTTACAAGGGATTTGATCCCCTTAAACTTTCCCAGGCAGTTTGTATGGAAGTCAGTTGCTCAGAGTATTCCTAAGGGAACCTATAAAACGTTGGAAGATAAATAACCTCAGTACAATATGCAGATTAAGTAAAAGGGAAGGTTTAAGAGTTACCTTCAGAAAGGAAAAGAAACGATTTAGAATTCTGGGCTAGAGTTGCTAGTGAATCACTGATTGGAAAGAACTTAGTCAAGGTAGCTTTATACTTCCCAAGAAGGGAGGAGTTGTACCTTTCCCCTCTTGGGAATAAAGGTAAGAGTTATTACGGAGAGGAGGCTGGAGAGGAATGTTCATCATTCCCCCTCTTACAACCTTCCTTTTCTTCCTCCCTCTACCTCTGTAGCTCTTCCTTCAGTAGCTCAAAGGTAAAGGACCTAAGAATAGGAAGCCAGAGGTAGCAGCTGGGAGGTCTCAAAAGTCTAAAGTGGTTAAGCTTCTGGGAAAAGCTTTTGGCAATTTACTTAGTTTGAGTGAAAGAAACAATGCGATGTGCTAGGAAAAGCAGGGATTTCGGGTCAGACAGCCATGAATTTGAAACCAAACTCCACTAACATTATTAGCATGACCTTGAGCAAGTTAGCCAACCTGTTTAAACTTTAGTTTATTCATCTCTAAAGTGATGATTACCTATGAAATTGTCTTATATATACTATGCAGGTACTCAGTAAGTACTCAGAACTTCTCTAGTATCTCTCTAAACTGGATTTGGAGTAAGCAGCTAGTAATCATGACATTTATGTGAGAGAAAGGAAGGATATTTAATCCTGAGAGCACTCTCTGTCTGTAACAATCATTGGACAATTGACCAGATGGTACTTTGTTGATATCTCTTCATTTGATAATTGATAAAATGTTAGCATGGAACAAAAAGGATTAACTTCTATCCTTTGAAGTTCTATCCTTAGAACTTCTCTAACTTCTATCATTTGAAGAAAACTGAGGATCAGAACTAAGAAACAGAAGACAATACTAGATTATTTTTAATCTTTTAGAGATTTTTCACAAGCTTATGGTGGTTAGTGTTCCCACATTATAGAACATGTTCTCTACTTGTACTTTGATATGGTTGTCTATCACAATGGTAAAAAGATGTACTTTACATGTAAATTTTAGCTAAATTTTGTGCTATGTTTGGACTAGTTGTTCTACCTGTAGTATTGAATTAATTATGACATTCCTTCTGTTATTGTCTTAGCACCCCAGTTAATAAAAATTTACTAAAGAACCTATTAATTAACATAATTAATGTTTATTATTTATTACATACTAGACATTGTACTAATCACACTATTATTAGTATTTTAATATCATTAATAGCTATAAACATTATGTAGAATAACAATAGGAACCATTTATTGAATGCTTATGGAGTACCACATTTTGCTAAGCATTTTATATATATTTTCACAGTTAATACTTTCAAAGACCTAATGAGCTAAGTACCGTTAGATAAATGAGGAGACATGATAATCTTTTCATGTTAAAGGAAAACTCACTGTATCCAGTCTACTAAGTCTGATAGAACAGAATGGTAATATCTTAAATTTAGAAAATGCCATTCATAAAAGTACAGTTAACTACTTTATTAATTTGTGCTGTATGCAACAATAATGTTACATTACACAGGACTGAAAGGATGCTCTCTAAAAGATAGCATTTGATAAAGTATACTCAATAATCCATTAGAGTAACAGCTGAATAGAGGAATGAAATTCCATCTGAAATACAGAGAGAATTTAGAAAAACCAAACATTTGAGCTTGACTGGAATTTGTCCCATTGTATTTCAAAGTTCATAAATATAGTAGGTGAAGATCATTCGTGTTGTCAGAGGATTATCATTAAGTTTCAACCCAAAGGCAACAAATGCAAGCAATACAGATACAGAAAGTAGTGCCTCCTAAAATAAAAGTAAAGCAAACATCATGATTTATTCCAGCTCCTACTCTTTTTGGCTAACCAGTAGGCTCAGAAATTAAATATTTAAAGATTGAAAATAATACAACTTTAAGCAGTTGACCAATATGTTACCAGATAAAACGATCCTCATTATATTTCAAGTGGCTCACAGCTCAAAAATTTAACCTATGCCCGTCCATTTCCTATCTCCCCAAATAATACAATAACTTAATTGTATTAATTACAGTTTAATCTGGCAAAGGAGCCTAAGATATGATATTCTTTTGTTGTTACTTTACCTCAGGGAAAGGAATACAATATAAACTATATGGAAAACCTTCCTTTTTTGTGTGTGTGACCTCTACAATGCTTTTACTATTAACTCGCTTGCTGACTGAATACAAAATGTTACCATTCAATCAGATGAGTCTCCACCAAGTTAGAAACATTCAAGTGAAATTCACAAAATAAAGAAGATAAATGGACTCCAGAAATTCCAGTTCTTGAGAAGCTGATTACACACAAAAGGTCGATTAATAGTGAAAGGTTAGTAGAAACTCTTCTGGGCTCATTTAATAAGAGAATGAGGAATTCCATGGGAGTCTTTTCTAAAGAAAGCACTAACAAAGTTATAGATCTACAAAACCTGAAAGGGTGCATAATGGACTTAAGTCTCTGCTTTGTGACTCACGGGTATACTTCATCAGGATGTACTTCCTCTTTTAGAGGGTCATGTAGGTGAGTAAGCTGACCAAGTCGAAAGAGAGAGAAATTCCTCATGTGTCACAGGGATAACATTTATTTGACCTCAAGTTCTGTTTACATATAAAAAACCAATCCAAACCTTAATGAATCCAAACCTTAATGAATTCAGTACCGTTGTAGTGTTTTGCCTCTAGAATGCCCCCCCCCTTTTTTGCCTCTAGAATATAACTCAAATTACTTTAAATTTACACTAGGTAAATTGTATAGTTCCCAAATATTTCATAAAAGGATAGGCTAAATGAGATAACTTCTAAAGGGCAGTTGGATTTCCTTTTTAAAGTAGCAATAATAACAGCAGCAATATTAATACAATAATAATGAATAATTGAATACACACTATGTATCAGACATAATGCATGTGCTTAGAGTTTTATATGCATTAACAAATTAACAAAGCAATCAATACTTATGAGAATCTACCCCAGACTAGGCACTATACAAAATGTGTCACGCACACACAAAAAAGATAGAAGCAATTTTAATTACACAACAGAGCTAGAAAATATAATGGATAAGAGTATCATAGGAGATTTTTGGTAAAAACTGAATAAGTCCTTTCATATTTCTTTGTTTGAATCTCTCCAAATATCCCTAATGTCTGCTTTTAAAAAGAAAAAAAAACTATAATAATTTTGAAAAAATTATTCACAAAGAAAACTCCCACTCTTTTATCTAAAGTACTGATTCTTAACTTCTTAAGACACACAATACTCTCCGCTATTTCTGAAAAATCATTGACAAGTAGCCATAAAAACTTAAATAATAACTGAAAATAGTCTTCACAGATCAATAGGCCAGGAAGAATTCTTAGAATATGCCTTGGCCTCCACCCACATTTTTCAATGGCATTTACTTTCATCCATCAATACTTTCTTCTGTTATTTTTCATATCCCTAGATTAAGGAATATCTGCATTTATTTACAGAAATATCCTGAGACTGCTCCCACAAATGCATATTCTTACAAAGACCAAGAAAACAAGAAGAAAATGTGAGAGTCATAGCATTCTGCAGTCCTTTTGTTTTCTTCTTTTTCTTATTACTATTACTATTATTAGGCCTACTGCCTATTTCTAATAGACTGCATCTTTCATTAGACCTGAAATATAAGGCTCTTTATTTAGGACTTGGGCATAAATATCAGTTGCTCAGTTGCTATTTTCATGGTCATTTTAAGTTATTTCAGCCATAAATGCTTTAATATCCTGAATATCCTAAAGCTGTCTAAGTACAAATATACTCCCACCACATTCCTCTATGCTAACACAGTAATGTAGCTGGAGTAAAGTTTCATTAAAATATATGAGGGAAATTGGTACATTATTAACATTTAAAAATTAAACAATATACATGGCAGTCATAGGATGTAAGATGTAGTCAGGCCTTCAGAACTTCTGATGCATCATTTTAAAACATCATTTATCATTTTGATAAAGCTGAGGTCAAGTTTCTAAAAATGCAACTTGTTAAAAGCGGGAATAAATGAATGAGGGATGAGTCAGCTCATTTGATGGAAACGGGAAAAAAATACTTCAAAAGCACACCACATGACTCAGTAAATATTCAGTGTATCAAAATGCAATTGCCATCTGGCGTTGATAGACTGGGCTAGAATATGTGTCAGAAAGAAAAAAAAAAGGAAAGGAAATAACTCAGCCAGGTTAATGTGCTCTTGTCTACATTTCATAATTCAGGTATTAAGTGCTTTAATAAATATTCAATACAAAGGAAGGGCTGCATTACAGTCAGACTTGGGCTATATTTGTTGGGGGTAGTGGAGAGGAGTAAAATAAGACAAGACTTGACGACACCTGTATAAGCTAAAAACAAAAAAGCGCTTTAGGTGAAGCAGAATTCTCAATCGTATGATAATACTGCCAGAACACCAGCTTCACAGTTAAACACAGCAAAATGGTAAAAGCCCACATTTGGAAGGAAACTGAAACCTCATTTATTGTCAGCTTTGAATATTCAACTATTCTTTTCTTTGGCTATGACTATTTAAAAGTACAGAGTAAACCAGAAAATAAACAAAAGTATTACTTGGACAGCAGTAAGAAGGAAAAATTAAAAAACCTTGACATTCTTAGAAGTTTTTAATCTGGAGTTTGCTATTAACCTTGCAATATATAATCAAACAAAAAGTAAATGTGAAGGACTTTCTCCCTCTTGCTCAAGAAATGAAGCGCATTTACAAAACAATATAATTTACAAAAGAAAAAACTGAATATAGCAGGGAAAACTTGCCCGGAATAGCAATGCCTGCCCAAGGCCATATCTGGGCTTGTCATTAGATACCACTTTCCTTAACCCTGAACATTCCCTGGGTTTCCAAATCTTGACAATGTATGTGCTACCACATCTCTTGGAATCAAGGCAACATGCAGAAAAGTTTTAACATAGCTTTGAAGGTTAATTAGGACAGAGTCCAGGGAAACTTAGCAAAATGGATGAAGCACTTCAGATGAGAGTTGATTTGGTTAAAACAGATTTTTTTTTAATTGAGGTAAAATTTACATAAAGCAAAATTCATGGATTTTAAAGTGTACAATACAAAGTTTTGATAAATGTATACACCTGTGTAACCACCATCCTAACAGAGGTATAGAAAGTTCCTTTATGCCCACTTCCAGTCAGTTCCCACCTCTCATAAACAAGGAATATTCTGATTTTTATCACCATAGATTAGTTTTGCCTTCATATAAATGGGATCATACAATGTGTGGTCTTTTGGGTCCTGGCTTCTTTTGCATAATATGTTTCTGAAATTCATCCACATTACTGTCTCTATTATAGTCCATTTTGTTTTGTCTGCTTATTAGTACTCTAATCTATGAATATACCACATTTTTTGTGTGTGTGTGTGAGGTAGATCAGGCCTGTGCTAACATCCGCCAATCCTCCTCTTTTTTTGCTGAGGAAGACTGGCCTTGTGCTAACTTCCGTGCCCATCTTCCTCCACTTTCTACGGGATGTTGCCACAGCATGGCTTGCCAAGTGGTGTGTTGGTGCCCGCCCGGGATCCCAACCAGCAAACCCCAGGCCGCTGCAGCGGAGCGTGCGCACTTAACCGCTTGTGCCACTGGGCCGGCCCCCTGAATATACCACATTTTGTATGTCCATTTTCTACATTTGAGTGTTTCTATTTTTAGGCAATTATGAATAAAGATACTATAAACATTCTTGTACAAGTCTTTTTGAGGGCATAGTTTACATTTCTTTTTGGTAAATACCCAGGAATGCAATTACCATGTCATAGGGTAGGTATATCTTTAACTATAAGAATGCCAAGCATTCTGCATCCTTGCCAACACTTGAATGTGTCAGTCTTTTTTATTTTAGTCTTTCTAGTAAGCATGAACTATGATCTTGTTGTGGTTTTAATTTGAATTTCCCTGATGACTAATGATGCTGTGTACTTTTTTATGAGCTTATTGGCCATTCTTAGATCTTCCGTTGTGAAGGGCCTATTCAAGTCATTTACCCTTTTTAAAATTTTGTCTATTTGTTATTGATGTGTAGGCATTCCTTACATATTCTGGATATGAGTTCTTTGTGGATATATGTATTGCAAATATTTTCACCCAGTCTGTTGCTTGCCTTTTCATTTTCTTTTTTTTTTTTTTTAATCTTTTGAGGTTTTTATTTTATTTTATTTTTTTTTAATTTTTTGTTTATTGCAGTAACATTGGTTTATAACATTGTAAAAATTTCAGGTGTACATCATTGTACTTCTATTTCTGCATGGACTACATCATGTTCACCACCAAAATACTAATTACAACCCATCACCACACACATGTACCGAATTATCCCTTTCACCCTCCTCCCTCCCCCCTTCCCCTCTGGTAACCACCAATCCAATCTCTGTCCCTATGTGTTTGTTTATTGTTGTTATTATCTACTACTTAATGAAGGAAATCATACGGTATTTGACCTTCTCCCTCTGACTTATTTCTTAACAATGTATTTTGCTAATGAGAAGTTTTTAATTTGGATGAGGTCTGATTTATCAATTTTTTCTTTTAGGTCTAAGGCTTTCTATGTCCTCTAAGCAATTGCCTACTCCAAAGTTATGAGATTTTTCCCCCCATGTGTCATTATGGAAGCATTACAATCTTAGTTCTTGTAGATGTTTAATACATATAAGATTAATTTTAACGTGTAGTGTAAGATAGAGGCCAAGGTATAATTTTTTCCATATGTCTAGCTAGTTGTTCAAGCACCGTTTGTTGAAAAGATTTTCCTTCTCCCAGTTAAATTATGTTGTCACCTTTGTTGATATCAATTGACTATTTATTTGGAGTCAATATCTGGACACTCTCTCTATGCTACTACAATGACCTATTTGTGTTTTTTTTTCTGGTGGGAGAGGTATAATCTGTCTTTATTACTGTATATTTATAGAAAGTTTTGAAATTAGATAGTATGAGTGCTCCACTTTGTTCTTATTTTCTAGGTTATTTGCAATTCCACATGAATTTTAAAATCAATTTCACAATTTCTCTAAAGATGAGAAAAAAAAGTTGAGATCTTGACTCAGATTGTGTTGACTCTATAGATCAACCTGGAAAAAAATGACACTTTAACAACATTGAGTGTTCATTCACAAACAATGTATACTTCTCTATAGCCTTTTTAGTTTTGAAAGTAGAGGCCTTATATTCCTTTGTTAAACTTATTTCTAAGTATTTTGAATTTTTATGCTATTGTAAATTGACTTCAAAAGTTCATATTCAAATTATTTGCCCCTACTACATAAAAATATAATCAATTTTTGAATAATGGTCCTGTGACCTTCCTAAATGCACTTATTAGCTACAGTAGTTGTTTTGTGTATTCCTTAAGATTTTCTAATGTGAACAATCATGGTATATGTTAATAAAGACAGTTTTACTTTGTTTCCTATCTTTATAGCTTTAATTCATTTTTCTTGCTTTATTACTCTGGCTAGGATCTTTAGTACAATATTGAACAGAAATAGTAAGAAGAGATATCTTTGCCTTGTAGTGGATCTTAGGTGGAAAGTATTTATTCAGTCTTTTATTATTAAGTATGGTATTAATTGTAGGTTTTCACAGAAGCCCTTCATCAGATTGAGGAAGTTCCTATCTCTTCTAGTTTTCTGAGAGTTTTTATTATTAGTGCCTGTTAAATTATTTCAAATGCTTTTTCCGCATCTATTGAGAAGATCATATTTTTCTCTTTTATTCTAGAATGTGGTGAATTTACATTAATTTATTTTCAAATACTTAAACTTGCATTCCTGAGATAAACTCCAAATGGTCATGAGATGTTACACATTTTACATATTGTTGGACTTTATTTGCTATTATTTTTTAAAGATTACTGTGCCTAGACTCATGTGGGATACTGGCCTGTATTTTTCTTACAATATCTTTTTCAGTTTTTGCTAAGAATATTATGCTGGCCTCATAAAACAAGCCAGGAAGTGTTTTCTCCTTCCATATTTTCTGGAAGAGTTTGTGTAGGATTAGTATTATTTCCTCTTTAAATGTTTTGTAGAATTCTCCAGGGAAACTATCTGGGCCTGGGGTTGTCTTTTTAGGAATGTTTTTGATAACAAATTCAATTTCTTTAATAAACGTAGGGTTATTCAGATTTTCTATGTTTCTTTTGTCAGTTTTGGCAACACATTTTTTAAGGAATTTATTTCATCAAAGTTGTTGAAATTATTGGCATGAAGTTTTCATAATGTTCCCTTGTTATCCTTTCAGTATCTGTGTGATATGTAACCACATCCCCTCTTTCATTACTGATATTGGTAATTTGTATCTTTTCCTGATTGTTCTTGCTAGAGGCTTATCAATTTTATTTATCTTTTCAAAGAATTAAGTTTTGCTTTTGTAAATCTTTATTATTTGTTTTCCATTTATTGTATTTTTGCTTTTGTTATTTATTTCTTTCCTTCTACTACTTTGTGGTTTCATATGACCATATTTTTCTACTTTATTAAAGTGGAAACCTATGTCATATTGATTTTAAACCTTTCTTCTTTTCTCTGATTTAGAAATGAAAGCTCTAAATTTCTGGTAAGCATTTCTTTAACCTATACCATAAATTTCAAAATATTAATTTTCAGTATACCTTGATTTAAAATATTTTATAATTTCCCTCATGACTTTATCCTTTCAACTATGGGGTATTTAGAAGTTTGTTCTTCAATTTCCAAGTGGTCTTTCTAGATATTTTATTTCTAACTTAATTACATTATGATCATGGAACATATTTTGCAGTATCTCAATCTTTTGAAAATGTTTAAAACTCATTTGATGGCCCAGATTGTGGTCTACGTTGACAAAAGTTCCATGTGTGGTTGTACAGAACGCATATTTTGCAGGTGGGAATAGTGTTCTATAAATGTCAAATATGTCAAGGTGTCTGATGGTGTTTTTAATATCTTGTATATCCTTACTGATTTTCTGTCTATTTATTCTACATCAAGTACTGGGAGAAGGGTATTAAAATCTCCAATTGTTATTATGGATTTCTCTATTTCTCTCTCTTTTTCTGTCAGTTTCTGCATATATGTTTATTACTTATGTCTTCATGATAATTTGACACATATCATTACAAAATATCCCTCTTTATCTCTAACAGTACTTCTTGTCTTAAAGTCTATTCTGTCTAATAGTAATACAGCTAATCCAACTTTTTTATGCTTACTGTTTGTGTTGTATAAATCTCCCCATTCTTTTACTATCAAGATATCCATATCTTCATATTTAAAGCACATTCTTGTAGACAATATACAGTTGAATCTTATTTTTTTATCCAGTCTGATAGTCTCTGTCTTTTAATTATAGTATTTAGACTATTTACATTAAATGGAATTATTGCTATGGTTGAGTTTAGATTTACCATCTCATTATTGGCTTTCTATATTTTCCTTTTTTGGTGTCTCTGCTTTCTTGTCTTCTTTTTTTTTTTAATGGGTTAAATTGGTAATTTACTGTTCCATTTTAAATTTTCTATTGGCTTCTTAGCTGTACTTTCTTGTGTTAGTTTTTAGCAGTTGTCCTAGGGATTACAATATGCCTCTTCAATGTATCACTCTCAGAGTTAATACGGGCACAATATTGTACCAATTCATGTAAATTTATGAGTCTTACAAGAGTATAATTCTACTTACCAGCACTCTGTCCTTGGTAGTATTTTTCATATTTTTTAAATCTATAAATATTATATACCCATGATAAAATGTTATAATTATGCATTAACCAGTCAGTTTTCTAAAAAAAGTTTAACAGAAGATACTCTTTTACATGTACTTCGATATTTACAATTTGTGCTTTTTATTCTTTTTTTTAAACCAAATTTACATCTCATGTTATTTCCCTTCAGCCTGAAGAACTAACTTCCTTTTACATTTCTTGTAAAAGTTCTGCTGATAACAAATTTTGTTTATATGAAAGTTCTATTTTTTCATTATTGGAAGATATCTTTGCTGTATATAAGTCTGAGTTAGCAGTTTTTAATCATCTAAAAAATGGCATTCTATTGTTTCTAGCCTTTATCATTTATGGTGAGGAATTAGTTGACAGTTACTTAATTATTCCTCTTTGGCAATCTATTCCCTCACATTCCTCAGGCTGCTTTCAGGATATTTCTTTTTATCTTTGGCTCATAGAAGTTTGAAAACAATGTCTACATGTGATTTTCCTTCTATAATTTTTCTTTTTCACCAAATTTTGGACATTTTAAGCTATCATTTCTTCAAATATCATTTTTGTCCCATTTTCTCTTTTGCCATCTCCAATACGCTGTTAAGCTGAATTATTTTTATTTCAGATAGTGTACTTCAACCCTTTTGTTCTTTTAATATTTACATTTATTTTCTCTTCTTCTGAGCAAAGAATATTAGACTGATATCATTCAACAGGTCACTGACACTCTACACATTTTTTAGTCCTTTTTTTCTCTGTTCTTTATATTAATAATTTCTATTGATCTGTATTTAAGTTTACTGACACTTTCTTCTGCCATTTCCAATCTGCTGTTAAGCCTCTCAAATTATTTTGTTTGTTTCAGATATTGTACCTTAACTTTTTGGTTCTTTTGATAATTTCCATTTCTCTGCTTATTTCTTCATCTGTTCCCTCATCATGACCATGTTTTCTTTTAAGTCATGAGTATATTTATAACTTTTGCTTTAAAGTACTTGTCTGCTAATTTAAACGTCTGGATCATCTAGGGATTTGTTTCTATTGACTGTTCTGTTTTTTTTTGTTTTTAGTTAGAAGTCACATTTTCCTGTTTCCATGTCCAGTCATTATTTAATTGCATTTGGACTTTGTGTATGATATGTTGTAGAGTTTCTGGGTTCTTTCATCTTCTTCTAAAGAATGGATTTTTGTTCTAGAAGGCAATTAAATTACTGATTGATCATTTTGACATTGTGGTAGCTTAGTTTCATGCTTTGTTAGGGCCTTTCAATGTTGCAGTTCTATCCCTTTTTCTTGAATTAATTTCTTAGCCCTGGGTCATCATCTATATTCCTAAGGCGTAGCCCTACTGGGTTTTAAGTAAAGCCTTATTTTATTTATTTATTTCCCCCCCCAAAGCCCCAGGAGATAGTTGTATGTCATAGCTGCACATCCTTCTAGTTGCTGTATGTGGGACGCGGCCTCAGCATGGCTGGAGAAGCGGTGCATCGGTGTGCACCCGGGATCCGAACCCGGGCCGCCAGCAGCGGAGCGCGCGCACTTAACCGCTAAGCCACTGGGCCGGCCCTAAGTAAAGCCTTAGATGCTTACCAAACCTTTCTAACTTATTAAAAATCAAACTCCTAATTTTGTCTCCCTTTCATCTGATATATTTGCTCAGCTCTTTTAGCCTTCTAGTTGTTCCTTTTCTCCATGTCCTTATAGACTCCCCTCCACATGCACAGTTCACAAGTCAGCCAAGACATAAGGAGAGTTTATATGCAGATTTATGGGTGCCCTCCCTTTTTGGCTCCATCCTTTCCAAGATTTCCTCCCTCAATTTCAGCTATTCTGCCAACACCAAACTCCATCCTCTGACACCTCCAACCAATAAGATTGTGGTTTGCTGCTTGAATTCTAACTGTCTCACACCACACAGACTGGGGAGTTCCTTGAGGGGAAAAGCTGTAATAAACGTGGATTTCACCCAGTACAGTTCACTCCAGATTCTGTCTGCTTTTGGTCACTTTCCAATGCCTTCAAATAATTGTTTATTAGTTTTTAATTGTAGTTTAGTTGTTTTTAAAAAATCATAACCAAAGTTTAAAATGGTTATCTACAGAAATGTTTGTCCTGGAATAGTACGAGTTACTCCTCCATTACCAAAACCAGAACTTTCTGTTCTATCAAAAGTGTTGTTTTATAGTAGATACTATTTAGAAATTGATTTGGAAAATTGAATTATAATCAAAGTGTCAACAGGCTTTCCTCTCCTAATAGACTGCTTGTTCCTTATGAGAAAAGACTATTTTTTATCTCATTTTTTAAAATAGTTCACAGTGTCCAGGAAAATGGTATATATTCCACTTACTAAATATGGCCAATGAATATCTGTATAATTAAATTCAACAGAACAATCTGTATGAGTGAAATGGAATAGAATTACAAATAAAGAAAACCACCTTAAGGAACGTGCTTGAGAAATTAGTGGTATGAGATATTTCTGATTATGACAGAGATTCTAAACATGTGGTTCAGCTGTACAAGGAAAATGTGTAACTCCATCCTCATCATTTTTAAAGCCTTATTCTAACACAGGCATTTGCTAAGTATTTTATATGGATGAACTTATACAGTAGCCAGGTAGTCAGACTCCAGAGTTAAATTCCAACCTCTTGTTGCTTACTCAGAATTGAGATCAAACCCATTCTCAGCAGTCACCACATGTTCTAACAATATACATCTCCTATTAATATTATTCCCATTTTGTACATTAGCAACTTGCTTCCTCTGTGATATAAACTTGCTGTCCATCCTACCCATACAATTCTTGCTCATTTCCTGGAGCAGCAGTAAAATGGAGACCTCAGATTGAAGCAGTAAATGGTCAAGAAATACCTCTGGAATCAAGGAACCTGAAACAGTCTTTCCATTTCTGTCCACCCCTCTTGTCCTTTAAAAATCAGTTTCAAATTCCTCTCTTCCAGAGAGCCTCCAGTATTTAACCTGGAACCACCAACCACTCCACCGGACCAATTTGATCTTGGCAAATTGATGTAACAGACCAATTATTAATTATTTACTTGTATGTCACAACCATGTTCTAGGTGATTATGGAAAACAAGTGAAGAACAAGAAAAGGTCCCTAGCTACAAGCACATTACACTTTGGTTGGGGAGATTCTTACCCATCAAAGTCATCTAAAGAATAGTCTTCATCCAGCTTATCACATCAATCTCTAGGTATGCATATATTCCAATACGTTATTTTGCTTTGCCCTCTTCTTTGTAATGATTTCATGCAGGCTATTTATTTCAAGAACCTAACTGACTTCCTATTGGTACCATCCCTTTAAACCTGAGAACTGAGGGCTGAGTGGAGTCCTTGCAGCTCCTATCAGGTCGCTCTGGTACAACTCAGTCCTCGCTGCCTCACCCAACCTTCCTCTCTCAGCTTGTAATCAACTTAACTTTTAAAGTCTTTGTACACATTAGGTAATATTTGTCCTCTCTACTCCCAGGGGACTGTGGTCACTGCCCAGCTAGGAAGCCCTACCCTTCATTATTCAGCAACAGCTTGAAGAGTATTCTAATTCTAACCTTCCGCCCTCTGACGGACCAGCTGCATCAAAGGCTGTGTTCCCTTGTTTGTTTGTTTTTTTCCTGAAGCAGAATCACCATTTCAAACTAAGTCATCTATTAGAAAAGAAAGGACGCCGGGTCCAAATTTTCAAAACATGTCTCTTCCGTGAACCACAGCAAATCTAAACTGGATTATACCTTATGTTAGAGTCAGGACTCATGTGGTCCCTTTTTCTCTGCCCCTCTGGATCCCTGCATGCTGATCAGGGGAAGTTGCTGGCTTTTGAACTGACAGTTTGGAAATGAAGGCATTTTTCTTTTAGGGAGAATAGTCCTTCAGTGATTCAAACAACGAGCCTTGTGATCAAAATAATTCATAAAGGAAAAGATTTATGAAGTGACTTCACTAGCACACAATGCATTTTTTAAACTTTGTTTTTTAAATAAATCTGTCAGTACACAAGCCAAGACAACACATCTGAATGCAATATCAGTGGACACACCCTGAATCTCTTCTTTGCTTGTCCAAGACTGTCATAGGAAAGGAAAATGCTTCTTTTTGTCTTTTTTTAATATAATATTAGTTTTTTTAAAAAAAATTAAAAATGCTAGTTCTAGGAAAAGACGTTTAAAAATTGTGCATACTATCGTTTCCTATATGTAAAACATGCTTTTAAAAATGCATTTTCCATCTACTACTTGTGCTTGTTTAAGAAAATAAAAAATAAATAAAGAAGTCCAACTTATAATGAATCCCTCTGGCATAAGGAAGCCTGTCCTAATCTTCCTTTATCAGGTTTGAGTGATAGTTCTGCTCAACCAGTATTGACAGGACCGTCCTGTTTCTCAGGCTTTCGTTTCTCTCAGTTGGAGAAGGATACAGTGCATTTTCACATTCTCAAAGTCTGCAGTTGTTTTTATATAAGAAGCAATTTGCTTGGGTCACGTCAGGTCGAATGGGATGCCTGCCCAGCTCTTGGTTTTAAAGGAAAAACATACAGAAAGACACAAAAACACAGCAGTTTCCTTCATTAAATTCCACTCTACCTGCCATGGGCTTCTAGCCACAATGGAATTTCCCACCCTGGCCTAGCCTAGCCTAACTTTTATTTTTAGGGTTTTTTTTTTTTTCCCTTAAATCTTATGAGCTTTCTTTCAAGTGAACTTTGAGGTAAGGATTATTAAATAATAGAGTAATTGCCTGGTTTAAAAGGAATCAGACATGAGAAACAAATGCCTGGTGACCTTCCATAATATTGTTGGATAACCACAGCCTAGATAACAGCCTTTCAGAAAACTGTTCATATGCAGAACAACAAGACAGGCAATGTAATTCAAAATCAAAACCTGAATCATGAAATGAAGATGGGAACAGCACCTTTTCAATAATACTCTCTACTTACATTACATTGGATAGAGAGAATTTTAGAGAAAAAGAGATGAATCTGAGTAACTAAAAAAACAAGAAAATATATAGATAGAAAAAAGAAAAGAGAGAAGAAGGAAGAGAGAGGCAGGCTTTTGGACCATTCCCTTCTGAAAGCCATTTATGCTTTTGCCCATAGCTTGGGGGCAACTGATTTAATCAGGATTGTTCATGTGGATTATCTAAACTATGAAAAGCAACAGAGAGAACTTCCCAAGAAATCCAGACTGGGTCTGCTGCAAAATACTTGGTTTGGGGCCTGGAGCTAAGCAGACTATTCACATTGTACCCAGGGTCCTAAGGAAAGTGGCTCAATGCCTCTATAATTCTTTGTCCCTTTGATCTACCTCACCATTTGGTGTCTCTTGGCATTATGAAAGCTCTCGAAAATGACCCTACCTAGTTAACTGATTTATAGTCTGAGGACAAAAAAAGGAAAAAAAGAAAAAAGGTCTGGTAATGAGGAAAGAAAATGTACCTTCTTGCTATCTTTGCTCAACATAAAGTTTGAAAGAAGTGATTTTTGGCAATGTGAACCCCACTCTCCCCACATTTATCAATAGCCTTATCAAAGCCAAATTGAGGCCTTATCTCAATCAACTATCCTTAAAACCTACCACGTTGGCCCTCTTATTCATTAGTTTCAAGCTGGATTTTGCATAATCTTCTTTCAAATGAAGACGGTTACTTTTCAGGCATGTCATTAGCTCTTAGCATTGTTGTTCTTCTTTACCCATTTCGGCTTCTTATCCTCAAACCCCTGATTCCTTGTTAAAGTTGATTGTTAATGCAGCCATTCCTTTAGCAACACGGCATATTTATAAACAAAGATTAGTTCACCCTATCTGGCTTCCAAAACCATTTGCTGCTTGAGACCATTTCATGAGTTTGTCTACCCATGTGAATAAACAAAAATTTGTCTATAATGTGAATTTGGAAAAGCAAAGAGCAGCTACATGGAACAAAGTCTACAGAAGCCAAAATTGCTGCCACAGGTATCATGGATGCTGCCTTGCTATTCTATCTTAACTTCATCTTAGATTTAGGATTTTGCTTCTTACATAGATGCCATTTTCCTCCAGTAAAACCAAGTGGTTTACCCTGACATTTAATAGTGACTTAAGGATTTTAGAGTTTCTTCTAACTCTAAAGTAAATGTTCATGAGCCTCGTGAACTTGTATCTAGACAATTAATCTGAGCATTTCAGCAGTTCCCTGAGGCTGCGTATATCTCACAATCCCTTGTAAAACCTGCGATTTGGACCCACTGTCTAGTTGTGCCTGTACTGCCAAGGAGTAGAGCAAAATCATTACTTCTGGTGACTCCCCCTCAAGCACTATAGTGACCTGAAGTACAAGGAAACCTTATTATACTTTAGACAGAACATTAGGATTAATGCTGAAAACCAAGGAACTAAGAGGCTGTAAATATACCAACCTCAAGAAGGAGAAGAGGATTAAACAATATTGGAGTTTAGAAACAAAAGTGGTGCAGTAACAATACGTTACTACGCAGCCAGTCATTCCAACAAACTAACCAAAGGACAGCCTCAGCACCAATGGAGATACTTTTGTGTACAATTCTCGAAACCCTACTTGAATTGGATCTGTAGGAAACAGTTCTCAAGGTCCAGGTCTATTACCCTTCTCTCCAACACACATACACACACACACACACACACTCACGCGCGTGCACGCACAGGCACATACACGCACACACAGAGGCACACACATGCATATACACACATAGTACTAACTAGGCCTGTGGCTCCTGTGTTAAATTTGCATCTGTGAGCCACCAAGCACCTGCTTTATATACACACTGTAGATGGACGAAAGTGAGAAAACTGGCATAGCCGTGGTTTTTGTGTAATATTGCAAGGAAAGGAAACAGGCTTAGAGCAAGTTAAAGGTAAATGGACAGTGGTGAATGTAGAGAACCAGTTAGGATTCCTTAGGAATTGGTAACAGGTCTGACCTTGCCTAACACCTTTATGAATGACTTGCTTGCCCCAGTGTCTTGCACTATGCCTGGTACATAGCGGAAGCTGAATTAATTTTTGCTGAATGAATAAGCTGAAACGAGGAGTGTACAATAAATTATCCAATATGTGGAGGGAATTAAATTTTCCTGAGCAGGGAAAAGCTAAGCTGATGGGGCACAGTATTTGTCCAGGTGTGCAGAAAGATGGCAGTATAAACATGGACTCAAATATGCCAATATGTGAAAAGGACAGCTTTCAGTCTTAACCGGGAAAGGGACTTGAAGGCCACTAGGCTCCTTCAGGCAAAAAGGCCTTGAAAACTTTAGCCATTATTAAGAGAAGTAATGAAAATAAAAGTCATACTTTCCTTATATTAAACACTCTACACTTCTGTAGAGGCATCTGCCCTTAGAGTACCATGTACCTATGACATAACCTCCCAGAGTCTCTTACACAGGGCAGTCATTAAAGAATTCAAACTAGACTGATATAATGTAAGTTAGTAGAGAACAAGTTATTTTGTGATATCATAATTCACTGACTATGACAAAAATGCAAACAAACATGGTTGTTAATAAATATTATTCAGCAGATGTTATATTGATATTTCTTAGTAACTTGGCTACCATGGCAGCTTCCTAATAAGTCTAATTTTCCCCACTCTCTGAGCTTATGGACTACTGATCTTGTAGCTTTGGGTGTTTACATTTATTTATCCACTCTACAAACTTTTATTGAGGGCTTCCTCCAGCTGTACCAGTCTGGTAAGATCAGACTGGGTCCTTTACATATTGATGCTATCCTAAATGGATCCCATGCTTCCTTTGTCCCTTGCATTCTTTGATTTTTACTGGGGGTTATTTATCATGATTGCACATCCAGATCCCTGATCCGAGCTCTCTCTCCTATTTTTCTTGATTTATTTCCTTTCGCCCTATGTCCATCTTCCTATAAGGAGCCAAGAGGCTATGTAGTTCTTAGCAGTGGTCACAGTGCTAGCTAGAGTAGAGCACCATCAGCCCAAAACATCTTGCCTTGTTGAAGAGCTAGAATGTGTTTTCCACAATCAAGGAATGATTTGATTTCCTTTGCCTCAGTATATTACACGTTAACAGTGGTTCTCCTGTTATAAACCACAATAGCAATCTGCTCACCAACATCAGTTACTAAATCCTATCATGACAGAATTCTAAAATACCTGTTAGATTTTCTTTCTACAAGTTGCCTGTTTCCTCTGAATACAGTTAATTCACCTGGCAACAAAGATTAATTAGCCACTTCTTTTTATATGCAGAAAGGAAGAAGTATGATCTTTCTTTGCTTATAGAAACTTCTGGTAAATGGTGATAGGTTTCAAAACCCTTTTCCTGTTTGGCAACCACGGTTCAATTATCAGGTACTCCAAGTTCAGAGTCTGCGAACAGTGACTCTCTTCCATGATTTTACATGGGCTAGGAATTGGTAAATTCCTCAAGATTTCTTAAATAAAAGAGGAGACATTGTTCTCTGCATTTGCAGGGCACAAGCAGGCATATTAAAAGGGGTCTTAGAGTATCTGGAACACATGATAAACTCTTGGCTTTCTTTTCAAAATCTATGCATGAGGTTCTCTTTAGAAATAGGATAGACAACGGTGAATGTGGGTGGAAACCCCATCTGTAACAATCCTTTGCAAAGAGACATACTACCAAAACCTTTTCCAGTGAGATGCAAATACTAAAAACAGATATGGGCAGGGCAAGATAATTTTAAAATATAGGTAGAAAAAATAAAAGCTACTATGATAGTCTAGATTACATACGAAATGTGTAAAAGAATAAAATGAAAAATTCTCTATTTTTTTAAGCTGCATCAGATTTTCTCTCCTATACTGTAATCATGCCTCTTAAAATGTATATCAAAAGTAACTTTGCTAGGTCCATGAAGAATGAAGATAAGCACAGCACACCTGTAAGCAAAATAATTTTTCAAAGAATGAGTCTACATATATAATTTCATCATTTCTAGAAACATGGATGTCATTAGACTTGAAGATAACCAGTGGTTGAATCAATTTATTCTAATACCAACCAAACTGTGATCTAACTGCAGGCTGCAGCGATTAAAGACATTTGGAAAGAAATGGGTCCATCCTACACCTCTCAAACTGCCCACCCTCCTCTTCCACCACAGATTTATGGCAGCCTAACCTCCAGCCAACAAGTTAGAGAATTGAGTGAAACATTATTTTTTAAAAATTACAAATAATTGAAAGAGGTGACAGAAATATTTTAGTGAATATTATCAGAGTATAAATCAAAAACTAAGGGCATTTACCTGTTAACTAATACTGATGCTTAGAAAATTATAAGTATCAAGATGATTTTTCAATTATAGTATTCCAGATCTAGAAATTTTTTTAGTGGGTATAGTATATAAAAAAATGCTTAGAAATGGATAATTAAAACAAAATAATGACATCTGATTTATTTATGATCTAAGCTCTTGTGTTTTCTGGAAAAAGTATTAATGAGAGGTAGCATTATTTGACAGTTAGTGAAGGAGAGGGGAAATAATCTGTTGTAGGCCAACCCTGCTTATGAGCAAAATAATATTCTCTCAATCCTTAAATGGAAATGAGAGATTATAAAATAATTTCAGACTCCGTGAACAGAACTGAGATATTCTATGAAATTTTGTGTTATGTATTTTAAAATTAGTATAGTACAATTATAACATAGCTTATTATTAAATATGTAAACTTTTTTTTCCAATCATACCCCTCCCTTAAATCTGAAGGATTGATTATTTTCTTCATTTATTCTTTTGGATAAATATCCTGTTCGTAGATGCTTGAAATCTAGCTCATCAGTTTCCCTTTAAATTCTGACATATTTTAAAGGACTTTAGAAAATCACAAACCTGGAGACTGACTAATCTGGAACTCGCCTCCATCTCTTACAGGCTGTGTGATGTTGAGCAAACTACTGAACTTCTCAGTGGCCCAGTTTCCTCATCTGTGAGGATGACAGTATCTGCCTCCCATGGTGACTATGAGGATTGATGAGTTTCATGCAGTCAAAGGGAAGCTCCTGCTGAGTCTTTGGAGGCAGCTGAAATCAGGTTAGTTACATAAAGTCACACTTTGGTCACTCTATTTGGCTAATGATTTCCAAATTTCACTTCTGGCCTCCGACCTTCTAAAATCAGTAAAGTGAATTCCTGCTTGTGTATTTGCCATCTTTCTGCCTCGAAGCCAAGAAGGATTTACCTGTTGGTCTTTGTTTTCACTGGATCTCTCTTTAGCTGCTAAAGGTAAAATATCAACTATTAAACTATTTGAAGCAAGTAAATGTTGAAAGGAGAGTTTAGTTAAGTCAATAGCAGTGTGCTTGCTTGGTCTGCCTTTCAGAAAGATCGCCGTAATAAGGAGACCAATAAATAAATAAAACGAATAAAATATACACCTATGCAGAATCTTAGAACCCTTTCTCTAACACGTAAGTCATTAAAGGAAACTCTGAGTCCTGCTATGTAATTTGACATTTAAAACGGAACCCATCACAGTTCTATAGAAGAAATTCACAGCTGAGAACTATCGACTTGCTTCACATCAGATTTTTCTGTACTCCATTAAGAACAACAACAAAAACAAATGAACAACAGCAACAACAAAAACAGTGGTTCTGGTTGTATGTAATGTATACTATTAATCCAGTGGTTCTCATCTGGGTGACAATTTTGCCCCCCACCCCCCACCCCTAAGGGACGGTTGACAATGTCTGGAGGCAATTTTGATGATGATAACCCAAGGTGCTATTGGAATCTAGTGGGTAGAGGCCGGGAATACTGCTAAACATCCTACAATGCACAGGACAGCACCCACCTCCCCCAAGAAAGAATTATCTGGTCCAAAATATCAATAGTGCTGCTGTTGAAAAAACTTGTATGACCTGATATCCCAGAGGCACTGTCTTTAAGCCATCAGCCACATCAACATTTCAGATACTCAGTCTATGGGATAGTCTAACAGTTGAAGAATATGCCTAGAAGGAACATCGCTTGAAATCTATAACCTGACAAATTTGGATACAGTACTAAGGAAAGAACTGATAATGCAAGTAGTTGTTTTGGGTAGCTATATATATAATATTATGCCAAATATTATAAACAGGTAATTTTACAATATTGAGTCAACCAGACTAATACCCTTTTTTAATTCCCGGGGTCCTAAAAATATGAAGTTATAGACTATGCAACGTTATCCTGACACAGAGATATTTTGAAATGGTTTATAAAAAAGCAGTGAACACATTGGAAAAAAAAGATGATAGCCCAAATGAGTTACGAAAAGTTAGGAGTCATTTTTTTAGGACAGATTATTTTTTTCTACACATAGTGTTTTCCATACGTATCACAAACATTCATTTGTACAGATCACAGCTCCACACTTCTAACAGGACTTCTCTCTGAAGATAAATAAGGCCAAAGCTCAGAGTTTAAGAACCATTTCTGTAAGTCACTTTTAGCTAAGGGAGCACAACATGAGCTCTAAGGTAGGTGTGAAATTTATTTTTTAAATAAGCCACAACTATTCTGCAAACATTTAACTTAGCACCACGCCACTGTTAAAGAATGTTGATTACTTATGAAAGGAAGAACCAATGTAAATGAAATTTGAAAATGAAGAAAATAAAATATGTAAAAATTATTTTTAATATGGCTAAAATTCAAATATGTGACATTTTATTTTTTAAGGGTTTCCCTGTCAAAGGCAAGACATATTTTTCTGATGAAAGAGGGTGTTTGAAATTGACACTCAGGTGACCATTTGCACACTACTGTTGTGTGACGGTGCACGGAGTTACTCAACTCTGCAATTACCCTCTTGCTTGTGAATTTTATTTTGGTTAGTGGTACCAGGAGTTAAAATGTATTGAGTGCCTCAGAAAAATTGGCTTTTATTTCTTCCCTCTGAGAACCCTGAGCAGTTGCTTCCTAGGCAGTCTCTTCTTACTGATGAGGAAACAAAGGGTAAAATCGCTGGCTTAGCCTCACAGGGAATGGAAACTCACTAATTTCTGAGCTGCCAGTATTTTTCGCTCTCCTTTTCTTAATTTTAATTTCTAGATTTAGCTCCAAAACATTTGCTTTGGGGTCAGAAGGATGGTGGAGGGGAGGGTAGAGATGGTTTTAGGTTTTCATAGCAGGTCACTTCAAAACTGTTAAGTACGTTCTACCAAAAGCCCACTACTAAAGATTACTTCTAGAAAAAGGCAAAGAGAGAGATTTAAATAAGGAAAATAATAGGAGGGAAACAGCAATGTTCTGGCACTATGCAAGAGTCAGAAAAAAAATCTGATTTCTACTCTCAAGATGGTTACAATCTTGTTCTAGAGAAAAAAATGAATCTACTTAAATTAACTGAAGAACAGGAAGAAATAGTATAATAAAGTGTAAAAATGAGTAGTAAAAGCAAAATGCTGTGGGGAAGTCGTGTCTCTTACATCTTTTCCAACTCAGAGAAAAGAGATGATGTGTCAAATGCAACCTACTCTAGTTTCTGATATTAGTCTCATAATACAGCTATAATCCCATTACAAAGAACTTCAAGGAACTGTTGACATTTTTTGCTGCCCTGTAGTTTATTGTTTCAAGTATTGCTTGAAATATGAGGCTACATGCAGAGATGTCTGCTCTAATGGTATTTGTTGACCTGCATTAAGTTAGGGTTAGCCTGAATAAACAGAGATGAACACCACAGGGAACCAGTTAGTCAGACTGTTTGTAAGTAGGCTTGCACTATTTTTACAATGCTTTATTACATTTAACCTAAAGGCTGGACATTTAAAGTAGAGTATTATCCTCAAATAATCTTGTTATTATATGAAACAGTAATATTTATTGAGTGCCTCTGCAAAGCCCAAAATGGCGGTCTGCAGAGGTGGATTTACTGTGAATTTAATGGAGCTTAAACTTCAGGGCCCATCAATTGCACGACCCCTTCCAAGGCCCGGTCCTTAATTTGTAATCATAATTTTGTATTTTTCTACTTAAAGAGGGTCCTCCAAATAGTTTAAGCCTCTGGCAAAATCTTGATCTACCCTAGGTATAAAATAATCTTGAAGGGATCAAAACTGACAGTTCCAAAAGGCCAATTCTGAGCAGGACACAAAATGTACTTTTACAAGACATCATATAAATTACATTTCCAAATATACCCCTCCTATCGCTGCTGTCCTCCACCCCTGCCAAAGAATAAATGCCATCTCACCCCACTGTTACAAGTTTACCAGACTCTTTTCAATAAAATCTATCTGTTCAATGACTGGGAATAATCAGTGTTTTTTTTTCTTTTTTTTTTAAAAAGATGAAAAATTCACAGGCAGAAGATAATTTCTAAGAAGAAAAAGGTACAGTAGAGAGACTCACAAAATTTTTCACTAAAACAGAAATAAGTACTATTCATAGCTAAGGGATACATGCATTTGAGAAAAGGAAGGACGTGGAAATTCTCGCAGTACAATTTACAGTAGTATCTACTGAAAAGCGTGGTGAGTTTACGCAGAGTGTGGGAGTTTTCACCACGAGTAACACCACGTGTCCATTTTTCTGGTTTCTGAAAACCCCAAATATATCCCACAAGCTCCTCTAAACCCCACCATGGAATTCTGACACTTCTGAGTAAGAAGTTCAGAACAAAATACAAACTTTGGATGCACGATGTCTGTCTGCAGTTTTTCCTATAATTCCTTGTCCCAGTTTTTGAAGAAAACTGAAGAAAAATTAATTCAAGAAAAAATGAATGAAATTACCCCAAATGGAATACTAAATTGAAAAATAATAGTTAAATTGTTCATAACCGTTTCCTGTTATATTTTTTCTCTTTCTCTTGGAAATGGAGTAAGAATGCTTCAAATAAAAAATGTAAAACCCATCCCATCCCATAAAGGGCCTTCTCACGTAAACAGGAAGCTTATTAAAAGAACTTTTCTTGGTTTCCTGGCAAAGCTCACTTTTTATTTTGGTGGCAGCACCTATTAAGAGGAGAACTCTTTTTGTGGGCAAGGTGAAAAACTAAACATTGCAAATCCTTCAGGCCTCCACTGGATTAGGGTTAGTTGACTGACTCATCGACTAGAGGGAACAAGGTAGCTCTGAGATCAAGGAACAGGCTAGCCCTGCCCTATGGATGATGGTCTTCTCCATCCGTCCAGACGTCACAAGTCAACTCCAGTTCCAAAGAAGCCCTCCCCAAAGGAGGGTCCATAATAGTGCAAAGTGTTTCACACGCTCATTGAACGATTCTCTCCTTTTCTTTACATTTCAATCCTGTTCTGTTTCTCTGCTTTCCCTTTCT
Source organism: Ceratotherium simum simum (assembly GCF_057802395.1). Classification (NCBI taxonomy): domain Eukaryota; kingdom Metazoa; phylum Chordata; class Mammalia; order Perissodactyla; family Rhinocerotidae; genus Ceratotherium; species Ceratotherium simum. Next base: position 16,968,325 of record NC_141914.1, read on the forward strand.
GGGAAGCATTGTAGTATAATGACAAGAATATGGGTTTTGGAATTTGAAAACTTGGTTTCTAGTACCGGCTCTGCCAAATACTGGGACATGTTGTTGCCTTCCTGAGCCATCCTTTTCTGATGTGTAGAATGGGGACTAACAATTCTTCCTTCATTAGCTCAAGTTTCTCCGAGCCTGGGTAAGCCTCACCTGCCTCAAGATCACCTGGCGTGAAAATACAGAGTCCAGGGCCCCTTTCTGACCTATTACATTAGACTCCGTGGGAGCTAGCAAGGCTTGGAATCTGTATTTGAAGCCTGCTTTCCAGATTATTTTTGCACATGCTAAAGTTTTAGGACTATATCCTAACTTGTCGTGAGTCGGGATTAAATTAAACAATGTAGCAGAAACTTATCTGTGAACACAAATCAGGACATCCATGCTTAGCTGCTCTCATTAGTGATATTTTCCAGGGCAGCTCAAAGCACCAAAGCATGGACGCGGGACCACTTTCCCAAAGATCTTGCTTCCAGCCATTCCCTCGAAGTGCCATGCCAACAGCACTCTGCTTTATCTTCAGTTCGGCAGGGTGGGTTCACTGGGAGCTAGGGGGGAGTAGAGCTGAGAGCTGTGACAGAGGCGGGACTTCTGTAGAATTTCATTTATGTGACTGTACCTACCCCACAGGGCGATATAAGGATTAATTCCTATTTGGTAATTTACTGTGTGTAAAATGCCTTGAGCCCCTTGGAGGAAAGTGTTATATAAATGTAAAATAATAATTATAATAATAATAACCTCGACTATTTAACTGATCAGTGAATTAGCCAGAAGATTTAGGTTGCCAAGGGACAAGGCTGAAACCATTATAAGAAGAAACACTTTACATCATTATATCTCATAACTGTTATCACAAAAAGGGGAAACAAAGGGTGAAAATTAAGATAAATCCATGTTCTCCACTGATTTAAATGACAGAGGATCACTAGTAATGTTTCATGAAAGGCAGAAAATGCAAAAATGACAGATGCATTGTAATTCTAACTCAGGCACACATCCTGAGGTTTTATACACTTTGGTCTTTTATTTGTATAGAAAAGATCTCATCAGTGCAACATCTAAAATTTAGCATTATTAAGGCACTTGACTATGCTTTTGCTCAGTTGGAAAATATGCTCATCATTCACCCCTATTGGTGGGCAATGGTTTTTCTATCTGAAAAGTATTGATGTTATTCTTGTGAAGTTCCAGGTATATTTGAATCAGTTGATTGTAATCAACTTGACTCCTGTGTATCTTCCTAAGAAAACTAGAGTGTATTTCCATATCTGAATTTAGGAAACTAAAACATACAGGAGATACCTTTTCTTCCCAGGAAGAAAATATTTTGGTGCATAAACCACCTAAGCTCAACTGCCCTCAGTTCTTACACTATTTGTTTTATTTATTAGATTCATGGAGACCCTTCCACTAAAAGCTCAAGGGGCTGAACTCAGAACTTTCATATATTGAACGTGAATCACTTCTTAAACCACAAAAAGCAGAAGAAAAGGCTATAGAAATCTTAACGGGCAAGCCTCAGATGCTCAAAAGCAATTGTTTCGTTATTCTACTTAGTCAGGCATCATTCAAAACACTTTCTAAATTGGGCAGAAAGGTTCTTTGTGAGGAACAGGCTTTGGGGCCTTGGACAAGTTTTAATTCTAGTTGTTTTATAGCTCACACACAAAGTAGTTTCGATGTGCATGCAAGGAGGTAGTGTACTTCCACGCAATCAAGTTTGCAGTTGAGTATTCTGAAAGGGAAAGAAAGCAAGCAAGGAGGGGAATGAGCATGCAATACCTTGCTCTATTTTTAATTATTAACTCCTAGCCTCAAAGATTTACATTTTTAAAAAATTCAATACTGAGTGAGTAAAAACAGGTGTAGACTAAGGTGAATGAGTTCCGGAAAATAAAGCTAATCAGTAGAACTCAAATTATCTTGTAAATACTGAAATTAAGCTTTACTCTGTCTATAAGGTAGGAAGAGAAAAACAGTTAAAAAATCTAAAAGCCAGAGTTGTAACTGATTTTCTTTGCTTGAAGTAGAAAATATTAGAAATGCCTTTTGAGTTATAAAAAGTCACGTGATACATAATACCCAACATTGCAAAATATTCCAAATGTGATGTGTGTTTAAACACATTCATTACTAAACACACACACATGGGCACACACACACACACACACACACACACATGTCAAAAATATGGGTGTTCTGGTCTAGCTTTCTGGCTTCAAAGGGCCTCTGAAAAGGGCAGAAGGAAACGGTGTCTGATAAACTGCCTCTGCTGGGGTCACTTGCAGAGAACAATTCCAGCAAAGTGCTGCCAATAATCATTCCTATTACTAACATTTTTAAAATCCATCTTTCCTTGACAGATAGTTTTTTTCCTTCGGGAGAGCTAATATGGTAGCCAATGCCCTGGTCTCCTGGCCACATTGGAATTTCTCGCCCTCGCGTCACAAGCCCAGCTGTACTCATCAAAGTGGAAAAACTGACAGCATTGTCTGAAAGACACAGCTTGGGATAATTGCTCCTTGTAGTTCTCCTGTCAATGAATATTATCATATTCTTCTCACGAATAAGGTTACTGTACTTTGTTTTTTTGGATTTCGACACACTTAGCCACTAGACACTTTACTGTTCCTTTAATGAAATGGACTGAACCTGACAGCATGGGCTGTGGCTTAGCATTCCCAGGACTCTCTTTTAAGGCCTCTGTGTGCACATTTTTAAAAAATAATCTTTATATGTCCAGAAGAGGTAAAAATGACAATAATTTTTTAGTTGATATTACTATTTTCTTAAGAAAGCTAACTGAGAAATATCAATGGACAGTCACAAAGCAAAACAAAAAGGAATCACCTGGGCATGCAAACATACTCTCTTACTGACTTTCTTTCAGCTAAATATACTATGGAATTCTGTGACATAATGTGTTTTTTTTTTTTTCTCATCATGTTAGGCTGAAGCTTAGTTCTGGGTCTGAAAGTAGAAAAAACATGATTTAAGTCTTCCAATGATCTACACCTTTGCAATATTAGCTTCTCCTTACATTTTAAATGCTAACTCACCAAAAAGGAAAAAAATTCAAATTATTGCAGTCACTAATAACAACAGCAGCAGCAACAATAACAATAATGATATTAATATCAGCTAACATTTATCAACCTCTTAGGCACAACTGTAGTCACACGTATCGACTTATTAAATCTTCGCGACAACTCTACCAGGTGCTACTATTATTACTCCCATTTTATTGATGAGGAAACAGAGGCACAGAGAGATTAAAAAGCTGCCCAAGATCACATAGCCAGTAAGTAGAGGAGTCAGGATTCAAACCGAGGGAGCCAGACTGTGCTACACGATGAATATTTGGTCTCATAAGACCCGGGCTCCTTACCTCCCCTTAAGCTCTTCCCCAACCGACTGGCTCCTGAGGTTCACTTTCCCTTCTGAACACTTACACACTTGTTTGCACAGAGCCTGTTCTAAATAACACAGTAGTTAAAACCTCAGGCTCTGGAGTCAGATGTCAGGGTTTAACTCCAGATATGAGTGGTGCTCTGATGTCTGTGCCTCAGTCTCCTCTTGAGTAAAACAGGAATAATAATCCCGATTTCATGTAGTTGTTGTGAGGGTTAAATCGGATCATGCACATTAGAATTCAATGGAGAGTCAATGCTTAGTAAACATTAGCTTCATTATTGCTGATTTTTATCTCTTAATACATACGATCCCTATCCCGGATTAGATCGCATTTCTTTTCAGAGGAATTATCAATATGAATCCTCATTGTTTGCTCTAGGGCTTCCCAGATTTAATATATGTTGTTGAACTCTTAGATGTCCTAGGTACCACTGTAATAACATGTATTAACTCATTAAATCTTCATAAAAATTCTATCAGGCCATATATTTATTTATAATATTATAAGTAATATAACATTTGTACCAATATCTAAAATTTAGTGAGCACTTACTAAGTGCCAGGAACTCTGCCAAGTGCATTATGGCATTATTTAATTCTCCCCGTAATCCTCTGAACTAGGGACTTGCAGAATCTTTACTTTACATAGGAGGAAACTAGGGTCCCAGAGGTCACACAGCTAAGTGTTCAAGAATGTGAACTTTTAACCCCAACACTATACTACCTGTTAAAGAATGAATTTAAGGTAGGTGTTCAATAAATATTTGGTCTTCATGATGAATTAATTGAATTCTTAATTATTTTTGTTACCAAAATCTTTGCGCTTACAGCAAACTAATGTAGTCTATGCAATATCACTCATTCAGTAGCTAAGTATTAAAAAGATATTATTTTGTGCCAGGTACATGCCAAGTACTGGCAATAAAAAAAATACTATGAGTCTAAAATTTTCTCATCAAAAGCAAAGATTTAATGTAATTTCACTTACCGTTATTTTCTATGTCTACTTTTATAAAAATCAAACTTCTTCCTCTCTCCCTTTCTCTCCCTGCCCACTCTTATTTCTTCTTTTAAACCCAAGTTTCAGAGTATTACATTTATACAGATTTTTGCCCATAAGGAGCTTATATGTCAAGGCAAGGGACCATTTTAATTATATTTACCCTTCATTTTGAGTCTATTTCTTTTCATATCTGACAAAGACTTTTGAAGTGACTAAAGAAAAGCAGAGCAACCTGATTTTTTTTAAAAAAAATTCTTTCACGTACAATCTTTTGTCTGTAATATTCTCATAATAGTTTAGAAATTTTAAAAGAAGGTTTTAGCTGTTTTTGTTCTTTTCAAATTGGCAAAATTTGATTTTTTTCCTTCACATGTTTAGATTGGCTTTAAAATCAACAAACAAGAAAATAAGAACATATTCAACTTAAAAAATACACTCTTCATTGGTGCCTTGGCATCATCAACTGTTATCAACATCACTTGGAAAACTGTTTTTATTCTTTTTTCTAAAATAAAAGGTGAAAAATGCACACATAGAACTCACTGAAAACCAAGCCTGCTATCTTAAGGAGAGAACAAGGTTAAGGGCAACAGAAGATCAAAACCATTGCTGTAACAAACTCTCTAGTCAGCTAGCAGATCTTGTCAATATTTCCTTCCGCTCCATACTGAAGGTATGGGTGGTATTTTGTCTGATTTTAAATAATATCCATTTAACGGTTTGAAGCAGATAATTCTAAAGTCAGTGGTCTTCAGGTATCCTTGCAGAATCATTGTTTCTCATGTATGACTTTAAGTTGTATTGAGTTGATAATTTCAGAGGAGGGATTTTCCATAAAAGAAAGCCCTCCTAAAATTCTGTCATTAAATGGCTCAATTATGCAGAATTATTTAAATGCAACGGCAAAGAAGAGCATTTTATTTTTATCTACAGTGCATGAGCATAAGAGTGACCTTAGAAAGTTAGTGTAGTTTATTAATTCATTAACGATACATTTATTGTGCACCTATGTGCTAGGAATTATGATGGACAATGAAAATACAAAAAGCAATCAACTTGATCTGAAAAGCAATCAATCATCAGGAAAAAAGATAGAGCTGGTGAGAAATAACAGAGATGGGATAATAAAGTGATTACAATCATAGCTGCCCTGAGCTGAGGGTCTATCATCTATGGGGGCAATATGCTAGGAGCTTTGTATGAACCATTCACACCAAACCTGCAGGGTAGGTATCATCATCTTCTCACAGATGAGAAAACTAAAGGATTGATTGATTGTAAAGGGCTTTATAATGACATACAACAGAGTTTAGATTGTATACGTAATGAGAAAATATTTTCAAGTTGAGAAATGATATGATCAAATTTTTGTTTTAGAAAGATAACTTTGGTGTTGCCTTCATTTTTGATATAGTACCACTTTCACCGGCTAAAATGCCCAACCTACAAGGATATGTTTTTTTTGGGTAGAACTGTGTGATTCTCTAACTGATTCAGAGTTCATAACCCTGAAGCCCAGTGTGAATTAAGCAATATCTGGCTTCTGGGAAACATAGATTGGATGTCACTATTCTTTGTTTTCTAAAAGAGTCACCTTTACTGATCCCTATTAACTAACCAATAGAACTTCGTTCTGACACATCCATGATCTGCTCCTGAAACTGTACAGCCTCATCTCCCACCAAATTCCATAATGCCCTAAGGTCTTGCCACACTAGTCTCCTCACCATTCCTGAAACACACCAGATTCTAACACGGCTTCCTGCCTCAGTTCTCCTGATATTCCTTCAGCTTAGATTGCCTTATTCCTTTTTTCTACCAGGTAAAAACTGCGTTCATTCTCCAACATCTACTTGAAAGATCACTTTCTTTCCAAAGTTTTCCTTCTCATTCACCTTAGAATCAACCACTTTCTCTGGTTTCCCACAGCACTTTGCCTATTCTTCTATAACAACATATTTTTCATTCTACTTTATATTAAAACTCTTTGTTTCCAAGACTCTCTCCTTCTAGAATCTATATGGTTAACAGCCTCAGGGTATTGGCCTTAAATCTTTCATCTAAGATTTATAAACAAAAAAAGAAAAGAAGCATAGTGTATTGATATACTTTCTCAAGTAACGATGTCCAAATGCTACCCTGCCATAACCAATGCTCAATAACTGTTAGGTGAATCAGACAGAGTCAGTCATTCAACTATCGAGTCAATCATGTTTTCAGTCATTTAATAATTCTATATGCTCATAGATAGAAGGAACTAAAGGTGTTTTCTGTTCATTAGAATAAAAATCATTTACAAATCAGCAGGCTAAGAAAGAGAAGTCTATCATATGACAATTACTGTTCTTGAATCAAACAAACAATGGAAACATTTAAAGAGTACATACCACGCTAGAGTCAGGAAAACTGGTGAATCTACTAGGTGAAAACTGAGAAATGTACCAGCTCACCATTTAACATCACTGCCTGTCTACAGCCTATAGGTATTTATGGACTGTCTCACACCAGTGAGTGAGTGCCTGTGGGATGGCAAAAGTCTATGAATTACTTGCTCAGAGATACTAGTTGTTAAAACAAATAAAACAATTTCATAGTAATACAAGCGAGAAAAGACTAACATTTACAAAGCCATTTATTATCTAGGCAATGTAGTAGACTCCAAACATATATTATCTCATTTAAATCCTCACAAAAACACCAAGATGGCTAGCATTTATCCATTTTAAATAAAAACATAACTGTGTTTGAGAATCTTCACTAAATTCCCAGAGGCTGCAGTATTAGGAGGCTGGGGAGCCAGAATTAAAAAGCTTAGAGACCTTTGTCTTTTCCATTTATATAATATTACTTCTTCTTAGAACCTATTTCTAAACGAAAGAAGTTGAAATCAATGTAGATTTATATTTTAATGGAAGGATTTATGGAATAAAAAAAAAGTCCCCATAAAGAGTGAGACTTTAGTGTGGGCATTGACAGATAGAAAGTAATAGCTAATATTTATTATTTACCACTGTTCTAAACATGTTGGATGTATTCACTCATTTAATCCTTACAACAATCTTTGTGGAGGTGAATGCTTTATTATTATTATTTTTATCTCTTTATAGTATGGAAACTGAGCCAAAGAGAAGATGATAAACTTTCGCATGGTCACAAAGCTAGTGAGAGGCTGTGTAGTCGACTTCTCTGCCTACAGCCCACAGAATTTAACCATCATGCTCTGCTGGTCATTAGGCTGAAACGTTATTAAATGAGATGGCTTAAATAAAGTTCCAAGCACAGGGTACGGCACAGAGTAGGCTTTTATTAAATGTTAGTTACTTTCTCTCTTTTTCTTCAATCACTCAAATTCTATAATTTTAACAATAATAATAATACCTTTATTTTTAAAGTATATCCTGCTTTTTAAAGATTTTACATCTGATTTCACAAAAATAGGACTGCGAATGTAGAATATAGTAAACCAGTATTAAAAGGGTGTTGAAGAGTATTTAACAGTATAGAATCTTACTTTAATAATATATATTTAAGTGACAAAGTAGGATACAAGACAGTGTGCCAGTGTTTTACCAAAAATAAAAAAGCATAAAAAAAAAATGACTGGAAAGGTATATCTCCGAAGTTTGAAAGGAGATTATATCTGGATGGTTGTGGGTGATTTTCATTGTCCTCTTGTAGTTTATTCTACTTATTCTACAACGCCAATATATGCTTTTCATAATAAGAAAAATGAAAAAAAAAAGAATAGTTGCTGAGACAGGAACATTCCTACTTTAGAGATGATAATACTAAGCCACAACATTAGTAGAATTGTGTGAGATTCCATCCACACTTATTTAGAGATGGAGCTTGAATAAAACTCAAGCCTCCTCATTTCTAACCTAGTGTGTTTTCTCTGACAACATATTCTCTATGCAGTGGTTATCATTATTGAGGAATTCAGAAGTAATCTATGAAGAAGACCTCTGGAGGGTAGTTAGAAATACTGTGACTGCAATGTGCTATCAGCACACACACACAAAAGTCCCTTCTACTACATTAGGCTTCATAAGTTGCTTATGCAACTAGGTAAGTCATTTGTTTCTGAGTACAAACCAATACTAAATGCGGTAGAATGATTTTCCCTAATTCTTCACACTCCCTGTATAAAAGAACTGTACATCTATATACTTTACTATGCACATCTATACACTTTACCACATGACTTTACTGTAACTCTCGATACAGTGTGTGTTAATGTGGGGAGTGGAGTATGTATCTCTGTCCCTTGACTTTGAGTTTGGTTAAATGACTTGCTTTTACCAATGGTATGTCAGCAGACATGACATGAGCAGAGATTTAATTTTGATTGTGTAATCTGGCTTGGCGTCTTATGCTCCTGGAATTTGCAATAAGAAAATTCTGTCCCAGGTGTCTGGTCCCTTCATCCTGGGTCTCAGAATGAGAAGCATGTGGAGAAGATATGAACCCAAACACAGCCTGAAACAGAGGTACCCAGCTGCCAGAGAAACCTATAAGTGAGAAATAAATATAGTCATAAGCCCCTTAAATTTGGGGGTTGTTTGTTAGGCAGCATTATCACAGCAATAGCTAATATACAAACAACTATTAATGCTATTTGTGGTGGCATGTTTTCTACTCTTTCCTGGTATATGTATCATACATATCATATATTCATGAATATGTTTCATATATATTAAAGAAGGTTGTCAGTTGAAAGTTCCTAAGTGGGGAAGCTACATGACCAAAGCTTTTTGGTCAGCCATGTATATGCTTCTCACATTTTACTGAACAGACAAATCATCTGGGATCTTATTAAAATGCATATTCTTTTCAGTTGGTCTGGGGTGGGGCCTCAGATTCTGTATTTCAAACAAGTTCCCAGGTGGCACTAATACTAATCCTACTGCACTCTGAGGAGCAAAGGCACAAAGGACGGATGATGGTAGCCACATGGGCACAGTGAGCTGAACTGAGGCAAACTGAAAAGGAAAGGTGAAGGGAACCATAGCTTCCAATGATGTGACTAGCTAGCTGGAATCAGCCACAAACAGGGAAGATCATCATCTGGAACAAAGCAACTAACAATGCAGATAATTTTGATTAAAACTTTCATGTTTATCTGATAATAAAACAATTCAGATAAGAGGCACAAGAGTCAAAGGAAATGGGTCCTACGAACAAATCAAATGACCGCCCTCATGCTAACAGTGAATATACATTCCCAGACACACACATACACATGCCTGCTAATGACTAGGACTAGAGTCCCCCTCAAACAGCACTAATGGAGCATCCCAGTGCATCCTCTTTGAATATAAGAACTGATAAACTTGTGACCTTGCAGCACTGTCATATGGATATAAGTTCGCTGTCTGAAATGCAGCTTTCTACCTTTTTACTTTTATTTGTCTATTTTCTCTTTTTAATACATTTACTCTTCACTAAAATCCATTAGACTAGTTGTCTCAGTTGGCTCAAGCTGCCATATTAAAATACCACAGACTGGGTGGCTTAAACAACAGAAATTTATTTCTCACACTTCTGGAGAGTGAGAAGTCCAATATCAAGGGGCCAGCATGGTTGGGTTCTGGTGAGGGCCCTCCTCCTGGCTTGCAGATGGCTGCCTTCCTACTGTGTCCTCACATGATGGAGAGAAAGGAAGCTCTGGTTTCTCCTCCTCTTCTTATAAGGACACTAATTCCATCACAGGGGCTCTACTCCCATGACCTCACCTAAACCTAATTACCTCTCAAAGGCTCCACCAGCTAATACCATCACATTGGAGTTAGGGCTTCTATATATGAATTTCGAGGGGACACCAACATTCAGTCTCTAACGCTAGTACTTCCCAAACATTTTCATGTCCTGGGAAACATAGAAAAGGGAAATATTTGTTCTGCTTGCTGGGATAAACTGGGAGGGATTTGGAGCTTTGGAGGAGGATCTGCTAGGCTAGATATGACTAACCCCTGGGGCTCCAGCTGCTAGTAGGCCTCCCTGAGGGGATCAATAACCATCCCACATAGTTTGGAAAACTACACACTGGCCACAACCACAAACTTCAGAACACAAAGAACATCGACCATTATAATCTCTGACTCTAATTTTGGATCATTCACAGTTGAACTGATATTTTCTGGAAAACATTAGTGTGGATAGGGATTTCCTAGGAGTTGATCAATAACCACAGAAAAGATGAGACTATTTAGAAAACTATGCTGAAAGGCATAGTACAAATTCCAGATAAGTCCACTTTAGAAAATAGTAGATCAGACAGTTGACTTTTCTTAAAGGGAATGTTTCTAAATGCCTATACTTTTATAGTTCTCCTAGTGTCACAATGAATGGTAAGAAAGTAAATGGCAATCATCATTTCTTCCTGAAACAGGATCCTTTTTTTATTTTTTACAAAATCAGTAATTATCAATAGTTTATATTCCTGGAATAAAAGTCAAAAAATTTTTCTAAAAGTAGGGAAGAAAATGTTTTTTTCCCAGAGGAATATAGCTAACATGCAACATCAGGCCCTTTAGTACTCATGTGGGGTCAAAATAAACTACTTGGAAAATTAAGGGGCCTTTTCCTGGAGTATTCCTCGTCTTTCACCTTCTTCAGTCCAGACTGGGACATTCATTCATTGGTTAAGAAGGAGGAGGCTTGTGGTGTTAGGGTGATCATCTTGGTCCCTACACCCTGGAAATAACTAAAAAATCCATGTCTTGGACATTGAGTTGTAAGAAGAGAGTTTCAAACTTTCCATCTTATTGTTATTTGTGTTCTGGAGCCTCATTGATCTCTCTCACAGAATGTGGACTCTTCCCTGGTGCTGATTATAGAGGGAATGGATCTTATATTTCTGACTAGAGAACAGGCACCACCAAGACTTCACCATGTCTCATTCCAGACTGGCTTCACATAACCACAGCAGCAAATATCCCCAAACAAGGGTCATTCAAAAACCTGTCGAATTTGACCAGATACTTCAAACGGTGGTAGTATCCGCCACCTACGGTCTTTTGCAATTTCTAGAGTACAACCTAAAACATTACCCATTTTCTCCCACTTAATAAAGCATATTAGAAAACACAAGTGTATGAGTGTAACTTTATTATAGGAACAATCTTATGTTTGTTTTAATTTAATTTTTAAAAGAGTAAATCATATACATATACTTCATAAATTTATTATTCATAAGAAATTTGTTGTAACATATCTCATACTTGATTGAAATACACCAGTATTTCTTATTACTGGCAATAAAAGTCGTTGGTAGGGATTATGCATTTATTCACTCATCCTACAAACATTAATTGAGCACCTACAATGTGTCAGGGCAGTGAGGAGGCAGACAGGAGACCACAGATGAACACAATGTCTCTTCCTCCAAATGTTACAACCTATTGATGTGAGCAATTGGGCTTCTATCCAGCTTTGGGAACCAGGCTATGAATGGGCAATAATTTACTGGGGGTAGTAGATGAGAAGAAGAAGATGCTGTGAATTGACTGATTAAGACAAACAAACAAAAAATCTGAGTACCTGTCTCCTTTTGGGTTCCCTCCAAAGAAGAGTCTGAGACAAGGACTTGGGTGCAGGTAGCAATTTGGAAGGTGATCTCAGATGGCAGGAGTGAAGGAGTGGTGAGAGTGAGTTAGTGAGGAGGAAAAGGCAATAACAAGGCTGAGTCAAAGAGGCCACCAGCGTGCCAACTGGAGCGCAATTCTACCAGGATCTTTGAGACTTGTACATAATGCCTCTACAAGTGTCCATCTGAAAGCAACGGAGGCGGGAACATTTTTTCTCCAGCAGTATTCCTCCTTTGATTGAGAGTTGCCCCCACAGGGTATTAAGCTGCCAACCCCGCTTCCGCAATCCGATGTAGATTTATTGAGTTGTCCCAGCATTGGCAAACGTCCTGGGGCAAAATGTGGAAAAGCACTCTTGACGTGGGAGTCTGGGCTAACATGGAACTGCTTCAGGTGCAGCTGAAATCAGAGGTGGTCTGAGGGACAGTGACAGAATGCCAGACACATCCGCTGGAGTAACCTATCGAGACTTGGGTGGGTGGGCATAATACACTGTGCAATCTGATCTAGCAGCCCCTAAAGGATGGTCTGGGGAAAGGTGAGACTGACATCTTCTTACTAACTTATATTCCATATAAACTGTCTCTGACTTCTGCAAGAAGTCAAACTCTAGGACAGTGAATCCCGACACTGTCCAGCTAAAAAACGGAAAAATGATGATTTGCTAATCTGCTTACCTGACTCTTTGGCTATGATGTCAAGATTGGACTCTTAGCAGGTCTTATTAAAATCCTGACACTCATTCACCAATTATCCTCTAGAAGTTGATAGATATCGATTTCCCTGTGTTTCAGGGAAGAAATCTTTGAACTGCTTTAGGGAGCTTTTCCAAAAATGGTGATGTATCTTTGCATCATTTTGTCATGACTGAGCCTACTGAAAATTTTCCTGACATTCTGAATTCACGGCAACGATATCTGTGTTGGTGTTGTATTTGGTTTGTATTTTTTTGTTTTGTATTAAAGTAGAGGAGAAATAGGCAAGGTTAAGGATTGCACCTAAGTGTATTAAGCTTGAAGGCTTTCAACATAAATGAGAAGTTTATAGAAAGTTATTAAGACCTTTATGCTTCTATAAACATTTCATTATTGCTGACAATACCTACTTCAGTTAACCCCACCCAAGCAGTTTCTGCATTGCTGTAAGGTTGAAGGTGAGTTTATTTTGCAATTTACCAAATAGCATAGGAGTTTTCTGGAGAATTTTGGTTTGGGAGCCCAGAGCATAAGGTAAAACAATAGACTTTATGGTTACAGGAGAAGAAATGATACACCCCTCATTCTTCTATTATAAAGTATAAAGGAAAGGACTATATTCCTAATCTCTAGAAAATGTGGTGGCGGTGGTGCTGGGTAGATTATGCGACAATATATGAACATATGTGTCTTCCCTTTGACAATGAGTGGGCAAGTCTTTAAAAAAGTTCTGAAAAAAAAAAAGAGTCCCAGGGACGATTTTGGCTCTGTCAGTGAGTTCCATCCTAAGACATCAAATCCAGTTGCACAGAAACCAAATGTCAATATTTACAAAGCTCTTTCCATCTTATACCCACTTCCTTTTTCGTTTATGCTTTTTCTTCCCCTTTTCCTTCTTCCCTATGCCCTTGATCCTCGACTTTACTCTTTATCCCATTTGTTCTCATTTCCCTCACCCCATTAGTCAGTCCACTATCTGTTCATCCCGAAATAGTCTTCAGTGATGGAAAAGAAAAGCCTCAAAGCCATCATCCAAGACAGGGAACTCCAGAGGGTGGTGGATGGTGGCTGGGGCAAAGCCTGAGGACGCAGAGTGCTCACCATTCTGAGTGATTAGGCTTCAGCCGGCTTGATAGCTGTATCAAGCCTCATGATTTCAAAGCTTTCATGGGCTGACAAGGACTTGCTAATTTCAAACTTTCTAGCCAATTACAATCACAAAAAGCTCGGGACAATAATCAGAGAGCAAAATGGAACTACCACCGGAGTGAAGCAGCCCTCTGCATGTTTCACTCTTGTGGCTCTGCCAGGCAATATGCAGCTGGGACTCTGCTTCAGTAAGTAAATAAAAATACATTATAAAATACAAACATGCACCATGGACCCCTCTTACTGTCTTGTTTCCAGGAGTGGGCTATGTAGGAACGCTGTCCTGCATTTAGCCCATTAATTTCTGATGGTGTTAATTAAAAACTTTTGATGCTGGTTTGAATGGAAAATACCTCAAACAGTGTTTCCTTTATTGAAACACCAAGTTCCAAGTCTTGGATTATTAGGTTAAGCTCTGTCAGCAGTGAGATCAACATAAATGCTTTTCATACCATCTGCTTTGATAAAAAACCCAAAAATAATAAATAATAATCATAAATGAATGAAAAAGAAGAAGAGAAACTGTTGAGGTTGAAACTCTCTTATTTCAACCTGTTTTTTTTTAAAGGACTAAATTGAAAATCCGGGCCCCTGAATGTAGAACATATGATTTTTAAAAAATCTTTTTTCAAATCCTTACAGAACATTCAAATCACCCAATGTTCCAGGACCTGAATTTTTTATATTTTAAAATGGGGAAAGCTGCTTAAAATAAGTGAATCAGCTGCTAAGTGATTTCTCTCTGTCTCTTCCCCTACTCCGTCTCGAAAGGCTGAAAAAATTCTTAAAATGGTATATGCAATTGATATGTGCTGCTTAAGAAGCTTAATATAATTACAGAGGACTCAGACTTTCTATTTAAAAATAAGATGGGCTGGGGTAATAGAAACTCTGAGTTGTGAATATTCATCCCTCGTGGGGTATGGGAAATGTTTCCAAATGTTTAATCCACTGAGCAAGGTAAGGTGTGCAAAGTAGTTATTCACAGATTTCTCTGTCCTTTTGGAAACCTAGGGAAACCCAGGAAATCCACAGAGCAGTGTAAGGGGATAGTGTGACAGACGCGGTGCAGGAAGCAAGCAAATAAAAAATCCATCTCTGCAATCCAAGGCTTTTGTGAAGTACTAAGGAAACCACCAAAACATTCTGATTGGTTTCTAAGACTCTTCTCCAATTTGATTTTTTAATCATTCTTCCCTCTTGTACAGGGGCCTGAAGCCTTGGGCACCCAGGCTGAGAGGCCCCATGAATGCCGTCTCACAGATGCCCTTTTCTCTTTTGTGTTTTCATAGACCCAACTTTCTCTACCATTTTCCATCTCCTAACCTGTTTATTTACATTGTCTGTAATATCATCTGAATCCTTGAAAGACCACAAGACTTTCCTTTTTCACTCCAAAGTCTTCATCACTCTTACTCTTGTTTTGATCTACATATCTCTAAAGAGGATGAAGTTCTTCTTAAAGGTTAAGCATTTTGGCAAATCTCCTCTCCTTCCCTCCCTAACTGCAGGCTGATTGACCTCACCCTCTTGGAACAGTCTGCAGAATTGGCCTCCCAGCTTGATGTGACATGATAGGGATCCTTCAACGACAACAACAACGACAATAACAATAACAGAAAACTGTCTTAAAAGCATGAGAGGATATTACGTAGAGCAATAGAGCTAAAACTCCAAGAGAGAAATAGGCCTTTGCAAACCACGACATGTGTGTAATTGTTCACAAAATTTATGAATTTTCCCCCGAGTAAATTGATAGGTGATACTGTCTACAAAGGACAGGTAAATGTAAATTAACAGATATGTAGCAAATGAGTTCATTTAAAGATGATTTCCAGCTGAAATGATTTTTTTTCCTAGAGACCAAGTTTTTGTTAAACTTAATCCTTACTCTCTTCCCTCTCCAGCAGCAGAAACATCTGGTCGTTTTTAGATTCCCCTTGGATTTCCAACTTCAAAGGGAATTATAAAGAATAACAAATTCATGTACCGGCACTAAAAAAAATTAGAGCAGCAGGAGAGAATGGTAAAATTGTCCTTATTTGACTGCTAGTGACAGGCGCCACAGGCAGAACTATGAGGAAGACAAAGGCAAGATCATCGTATGACAACCAGAGTTCCTGGAAGGGACTGAATCTTTGGCTACACGCAAATATGCGTGGCGCCCTTAGCAATCTATAAGGAGAGTGCTCCCTGCTTAAATGAAAAAAATAAAAAAGTAAAATGAATTAGAAGGTATAAAAAAGAAATGAGTTCACATTTACCTGTCACATAGTAACATCAACAAATTTTGTTGAAAGAATGACTTTGGAGGCAATCTTAAAAATTCACTTAGTGGCTGAGTTGTTTATTTGATCTGCAGAAAACTGCGAGTTCTGATTCTAAGGGATGGATAAGCCATCCCAGAAATAACTCAGGCTCCTAAAAATCCAGTAGACCCACCATGTCCTCATAAAAGATTAGACCTCCAAGTGTCTCAAAAGTAGCCTGTTTCTTCCTTGCTCTGGACCCTTGTTATAAAAGGATGGTCAGAATCAAAGTCCCCCACGAGTGGAGGAATAGGCTTTGAAGGAACTGTTGATATTTGTAGTTGTGCCAAGTTGTGCTTGACATCACTTTATAGAACTGAATTTTTCTTTCTCCTCTGTCATTTTCTTAGCAAAACTGAAACACACTTCTTGGAGTGCAGGTCTTGCTGTAATCAAACATTAGAAAATGAGAACAGTTAGAGAAAGCACAATTTTGCCATTGTAATTACCTCTTACAAACAGCCTTCTCTCTTTCCTGTTTTATGTGCAATGTGTACAGCAACAACAATAAAAATAAAGACATGATTAACAATCAACTCTGTGAACAAAGAGAGAGGAAGAGTTAAGGGCTAAAATGTATTTAAAAAATTAATTATAAAAGTAAGTCTTTAAACTTAGTATTCAGAAGTTAGGGATCTCCACACCACAGATACATTAGGTTGATTCACAGAGTGACCATCAAAAACCAAGAAAGCAGAAAACTTGACCAAAAAGTATACATCAACAGCACAGTAAGAATATTTCATAGAGTAGGACGCAACAAACAGAACCAGTTCTCCATGGAGCCTAGCGTGGTTTGCTAATGGACAATCCCCAAAAGAGAAGGCCATCTCCAAAGTATGTTCTTTATACCATAGGCTTTGAGTAATCTCTAGTGAAGGGGGAAAAATGAAGACTTCTCAGCATTTCTAATCTAAAAGGACTGAGCTGGCTGCAAAATCATCTTATTGAATACCTTTGCCTTCAGTGGGGTTTTCATCCTTCCCTCACCACTCCAGGTGAAGCAGAATCAACAAAGTTATCTCAGTAAGGGAATCCCATAATTCCCATCCTTATGGTAATTGTGCGTGATGGTGTGTCACATGTCCAATAGTTTATTCAGAAAATATGCCAACTTCGTGAAACATGGATTTTTTTTCCTTTGCAATTATCTTTGTCTTTAGGTCTAAAACGAAAATCCTGGCTTGACGGGGGTATTTGCGAAGGATTCCCTGTCCTATATAAGCAGAATCATCCAACCGTGATTCTGAACTTAGCTAGGGGGTAGGAGGTAGAGGATATGGAATACTACTTTATTCCAAGAAATGTTGTTTTATAGCTTGAACATACATAAGGTCACAAATGTAACAATGATTGAACAAACACCAGAGCTAAAGGCCAATCATAAGGAAACGCCATACACACACACACCAAGAAGCAAATGCTACCATTAATAATAATTATTATTATTATAGCTATTATCCTGATGAGGCATTGATAGTTCACTTGGGTGTAATGTATAATACATTAGCTAGAAAAAACCATGGGTAAACTAACTCTTCTCTTTAAAAGGCAGTTTATATTCTAGGTTTACAGGACATGAGCTACATAATCCAACACCCCAAGATGTTGTAAGTAAGAAAAGGATGCAGGAAGAAGTGAAGACTTATGTCTTTATCTCAGCTGTTGTGTTGTTAATATCAGTCTTAAAATAATGACGAAAAGGTGAGCTGTTTTAAAATATGGGTATTACGGGTTATGGTAAAATATGCTTGCAGTTTTAAAATAGTACAGTGGCTAGTTCCTACCTATCTCTCCTTGAAATGCCTGCCTCAACACCAGGCTGTCAGATCCATTCCTGACACTTTGAGGACGTTTTAATGATAGTAATGCCAGGCCAGGGTAAAGGAGAAATGGAAATGATCAGAAGACTGAGGGGAAGAAAAAACAAAATGGAAAGAAAAAAAGAGTTTGTTTACACCATCTAGTCTGGCAAATTTTACAGACGCTTTCTGTTTGCTTGGGACAGTTTATTGCTTATGTTATTTCTCTTCTTTCTTTTGTTTTTTTCCATGTGCTTTCCTTTACCAACTTCGGCTGAAAATATTTTGTATGTGTCCATCCTGTATACCCTCATATTTTTCTAGCGATTTAGTGTGGTGGAGAAGCTCTTTTTTTCTTCTTCTTCCCCAAGGGTTAGGCGCATCAATATTCTAGCGACTCACTTTCGAGGCCAATGGAAAATGTGCTCCTAAGATTAAATAGACCTGAGTAACACATAAATTCAGTTTATACTGATGCAGTATGTTACATAGTTACTCACATCCTGAATTTCTGATGAGTGGAATACACCTGTTGCACAACACACAGCTACTGAACAGTCACCGACCTGTAAAGTCAGAGAGGCAGGACAAAACCCTAAGTATAGATCCTCTAAGGAAACCCTAATTTGCACAGAGCATTCCTCATCTGTGGAGCTCTCTGTGTAAAAGATCTAGTCTAGCCATGGAAAGCTGGCTCATAGAGGGTTCTTTAAGTATTCTTAGAACAGACTAGAGCAATACATACAGGCACACAGGGAGTACCTTTTGTTCTGCAATGCACCATCTCCCTCCACCCCCACTTCCACAAACATAGTGCTTTTTAAAAAAAACTACTCAGACTATTAATATATAATTCCTCCCTTTTCAGACTTCCTAAGTGCCCCCTTAGGAAGAAACCTTCTGTGTCTGCCAATAAACCTTAAAAAACTATAAACTTTTAAATCTAGTGTTACATTGGTTTAAATAGGTTCACCATATTTATCCAGTACGGGTTAGCTACAGCCACACAGGACTTCTAAGCAGTCAGAGGATTGTCTTTTCCTTTCACTTCAGATACAGAATTGTATATAACACAGCATATATCCAATAATGATTATAATTAATGCTGCATAGATCTGGAATGCAAATTATCATCCTAAATTTGAGTCAAGCAAAAAAATGTGCCAAAAAAAAATAGTTCCTCCAAGAAACCTGGCCAAATCTGTGAACTCTCTCTAGTCAACCAAATGGCCCTGTGGCTTACAGATATGCCTAAGAATATTGTAAAACACACTGATGAGATTTTATGATCAATTGTTACATTTTAGAAAACATGATGGCCGTATACTCAGAAGAAAAATACTCCTATAAACAATGATTAAAACTATTTATCTGAATGTTTTTAACATTATTATGTAAAAAAGTCCTGATGTTCCTGAAATTTTGGAATAAATGCTATGGTGCCTTGGGTTTGCTTCAAAATAACACGGCAGTAGCCTGGGAAAATGATAGGCCATGAGTTAATCATTGTGCGAGCTGGGTGATGGGCGCATGGGAGTTCATTGTAATAATCTGTCTATATTTGTGTATTTGAAAGTTTTCATAAAAAAATTTAAAAATATGTACTTATTTGAACTTTCATTCATTTACTCATTATTTATTGATAGATTCATTTACTCTCTATATGCAAGATATTGTGGAAAGGCAAAAAGTAAAAAACCAAAAATCAAAAACCAATACTCTTGTTGGATATTTAGGTCAAGTAAGCTATTCCTCTTCAGGAAAAGTATATATTTATTTAAAATGATGTTTATAAGGACTGTGTAATTACATGTAGAATTCTTTGGTTAAATTTGAAAGCAGGACACAAAATTATATAGAAAGTATGATTACAGCATGTTTTAAAAAATATATCCTTGGGGGAAAATGAAAGTAAGGAAATATATCAGATGGTTATTAATGATTGGATTTAAATTATAGAAATAATTACTTTAATTTTTCTTCATTTTACTCCTATGTGTTTTTCCAAATTATTTTTAATGAGCATGTATCATTTTAAAATGAAAATAAATATTTATTCATTAGTGGATAAGATGTGCTCTCTTTTCCTAAGGAGCTTTTCATTTGCTAAAACAGAGAAACTGCAAACACACAGCATTGCCCTGATAGTTTAAATCTTCATACCTAGAAGGGAAATACACCCACAGGAAAAGAAACGTCAATACAGATTTTATCTGATCATAGAAACATAAAGAGCTTTCTGTGTGTGGGATAGAAAGAGGGTAGGAACTGGCTTCTTGGCAAGCCAGAAAGAGTGTGAAATTCAGGCCATTTTGTGATGAGATCATTTTGCAATGAATGCAAAGGGAGCCACAAATTCAAGTTAGCAAATAAGCCTGTCCCTTGCGCTTCTGACACTCAGGCTGATGTGAGTTTCTTTTTGGGCAGCGTAACAAGTAAAGCATGGGAGTGTGAGAGGAGGGAGGGAAAGTTACAATCCTAAAGTCTTGTGGCCTTCACTGGCGAGATGGATACGTTCAGAGAGACGGAGATAGATGTGCAACAGAATTAGAAACAAAAATACAGTGACAACTATAGATTATGTGCGAGGGATACGGAAAGTCACTGTTAGAAAGCTATCTTTATTACTCCAAGAGATTATTTTCCTCATTTTATGCACATTCATATAAAGTGAAGTCAAGAGTGTAACTTTTAAAGGTTTGGATGAGTATGATGTTCATGACTAAATAGGCCAGGCTGGAGCCAGGCAGAATATCATCAGATGCCAGGCAAGTGGCCCGTTCGCTGCTCCTCCCTCTCTGGTATATTAGCCAATGCATTGCAACACAGGCCAACCTCTAGCAAACTCAGCTCTTTCGGGCTCTGTCTGACTTGATGAATCTCTACCAATATACCATCAGTCCTGACCTGCACTCTCCTCCCAGCCACCGAAATCTCAAGAATTCTAGAAGGCCACAATACCAACTTTTTTGAAACTTTACAAATTTTCACTAAAAGACACATAGACCTCAAAGCTTCAAACCTAGGCTCACCTGCAGCCCGGGTCTTGGTCCTCTTACTTAACTGGTAAAGGGAGGGTGGCTATATTTATGTTCCTAAAGGGCATTTTCCCTTCTGTTTGTGTGCATTCACAAGAACAATCATGTCTGATTTTAAGACTGATCCAAATGAAGCAAATGCATTTCAAATTTTCAGCACGTCATAAAGTAATAATGGGTAGTTAATGCATCACAAAATGTATTTGGAGAGTTTTGTGTTTGTTTGCTTAATGCGAAAACATCTAATATTCATAGGAAACATCAGTGCCCAACTTCACCCTATCACCCTCTCTTGTCCACTCAGCTATCTCCTTTGGAAATACATCTATCTCTGCTGGAGAGTCTTCCAAACAAGTCCTTTGAATACTTCCACCCCTGTGTAGCAAAATATTGTAAAATATTTGTCGAAATCTGTGATAATAGGTTCTTGGGATCGTGTTTCTCATCATTCCAAATGATGGTATTTCAAATGAACAACTAAGATATGAAATATGTACCCTTCACGAACATCAAAATATGTTCTGCTCAAATTTAGTACATGAGGTGGTGGACTTACCACGCCTTCAGTCTAACTCTTTCTGAGGTTGGAAGAAATATACTTGACTTCTTTGCACCTCAATATTTTGGAGCGCCATTTGGAGATAACGAAAACTACTTACCAGACAGCAGTGTCGTGAGGAATATCCAGTTAGCGATGGTGAAACATTCTGAAATGAAAAGAGTACCGTAAATGCAAGGTATTTAATAAATGTATGACAACATGGTGATCATAGAAAATAACCCATTTACTTCTCACTTTGGGACACTGACTTGGTGACACTATATAAAAAGTAAAGGATCCTTCCCTTTGGGAATGAAAATAGAACTGTGCACCGAGAAAGTGGCTTTTGTAAGTGCCTGCATGTTTAACTTCACAGGCTCTAACCAGTTGTGAATGACTTGCTGCCCATTTCTGTAGTTCACTGTAACTTGTGTTGAGAAAGTTATGTTTTATGGTTAATTATCCATGGTCTGTATAAAAAAATAAATCAAACCATTGTGAACCACCAGGATTTGCAGCTCCATTTGAGCTTTACTGTACTTTTGATGACACATTTTGTAAATAAAAACACACTGGTTTCTCCCTGTTTTTGGTTGTTTGTTACTCGTGTTCTGGATATAAATATTGCGGCAAGGGTGGGAGAACACGCTATGGATTATTTACCCCTGGTTTCATGAGTTGTGAGTTACTGGCCTTATCCTCCTTCATGAGTATAAATAAATGTATAGTATTATATTCCAAGTCCTGTAAGACAAATGGAACGAGTGAACTGAAACCTTTTAAAACCAAAACCTTTTATGCTAAGTCACAGAGCAACAAAACAAACGCCAAATTAACATTTTAAAAGCTTCTATTGTGGAGCAACAAAAATCCCCAAATATTATATAATCTGCATTTTAAAAATTGCCTGCCTAACAAGCAGCAGTCTATCAATAATTCCACATGCTTTTAAAATTTAGAAGCCATAGGTGGTTTTATCAGCGATCACTCCACACCCCACCGCCAACGTCATCACCGGAATGAAGCCTTGAAAATAACCAGTTAACTAACTTAAGCCAAAACTGATTTAGAAAGATCAGGAATTGTTGTAGCTAAAAGTAATAAAATACTATATAAAAGAATAACTCTATTTAAAATTTGTCTATAGTCATCATCCTAGGACCTACAAAAAGAAGTCTAAAAAATAGTTTCCAGAGAACATGAGAAAAGCCAAGATTCAAAGGACCCTGTGGCAGAGTCCAAGAGGAGTATATCTGAGACCCAGAATCACAAGTACCTAACACATTTGCATATGAAACTTAATGAGGATCACCAAAGTAGCTTGCCAAAAGTTATGTTTTCTAAATGAGCCAATGGTCTATGCAGCACTGACCCTTAAAAAAGACCTCTAGGAAAGATATAAAATTGCCTTCTGCAGTTTGCTACTTTTATAAAGACAAAGATTTTCTTGTAAAATGGGATGATCTGTCCATTGCTGAAGCTTGAACTGTTCTGTATCTCATTTCATCTTGCCCCTTTACTACTCGCATGGCTTACCGCTTACCTGCATAAGCGCTATGTGGGAATGGCCACAGCAGCTCACCAAAACATGGTAAAATATTTACGAAGCAGCTACTATGTGCCAGGCACAACTAGAGTGATTCTGCTTAAGAAGGTAAGTCAGTAAGTTCTTGTTGCAATATTTAAAAATATCTTTTACTACTGCCAACAGCAATGAAAAGCTGAGTTGAAAGAGTTGTAAAGGCCTTCTGAAAAATTGGAAAATGTTTAAAACTCTCCCTAGCTCCTTGCAGCCCTGGAAATAGAAAGTTTAGGCCTGCCAGCCCTTCCTAAGCCTGGATCCCATATTGTAGAAGAAAAACTAGAAGAGTCTAGATGTTTCCAGGGCCATGGTTACAACCGAAAATGAGGGCCGAACAGAATGGGTTGGCATCTATTGGGTGTTGAAAGGTCAATTCTGCCCTAAGTATGGTTCCAAGAGTGTAGAAACCCACCGAGATGAAAATGGAAGCTATTTTGACAAACTGAGGCAGGCAAAAAGTTTGAACATGTTTTACTCAAAGACATTTTTGTCTATTTTTTTAATAACTGGATGCCTCCAACTATTTTTGAAAATGAAGAAAATCCTCCTCTATAGAGTTCTAAGTTTTGTTTTAAATCCTGGCAACCCATTTGAAAATTAGGCTACTCTAAATGACTTCCTGTATACAGAACTACACATCAAAAATACGTGCTCAGTTACAGATCATTAATGATGTTAAAATTACATTATAAAGAATGTATCTTACATGGCACAGAATTCATTTTGATCATCAGGTACATACACACAAAATTGCATATTGGAATCGAAACTCAGCTATAACCTGTGTAGACGGATACTTAGAAAAAATATACGTGTGAATATGACTTCCTGGTTAAAGACTAGAATATTCTGACAAATTTTCACTATTTTTCTGCAAACAAATCTACCTGAGCTATAGATTCTTTTTAGGAAAAAAAAAAAGCTGAAAGGAAATGTATTTATAATATACTTAAAAAATATATACTAGCTTAGTCATTATTCACATCAAGACAGCAAAAGATGTCTCCATACCATCATAAATACAGAGACATGATAATCCCAATGATCTTGATCATTCAGTTGTTACAACAGAAGCCCTCACATTGAGGCAATGACACTGAAAACCAGACAAAACTCTCCTGGCTTTGATTTTTATCTTTATGCACCAGGTTTTTCCATATAAAAGCAATCTGAAATTCAATAGCTAACACATAAGGGAAAGTTAAACAAATTAGGAAATAGCCTAAATCTTCTTTAAAAGTAAAGGAAAACTCACCCCTCACCTTCAGTAAAATCAAATGAACCAATTTCATATGGCCTTACCATCTGGAAGTAAAGTAAGACCTAAAGGAATGAGACTGATCCCAAATACAAGGAGATGAAGGCCTCAATAGATCTTACTCAGATCCATGCTCTCTCCTGCCCACTTGTACCTTTTCTGACGGCGTTAAGAACAATCAGAACAACTACCACCTCACTCCTCACACAACCCATCTTACTTTCTTCTAGAAGATACCTAACAATTCCTATTGCTGTGCTCCCTATCATTTTGTATCCATTTTCTAACCATTTGATGGGCAGAAACTAAAAGGAAGGACAAACCCCAGATGCCTTCCAACCTCTCTCATCAGACAACTGCCTGTTCCCAGATGTTCCCAGAGGACGTCAGTCAGTTAAGTGAAACAAAATACTGTAACAGGGAAGGAAAACTGATAAACCTCATACAAATCTCAGTGTGTTCCCATTTAAGTCGGGAAGGGAGTCACTCCAACGAAAAAGTAGAGGGTATGGGAAAGAAGAGCTACAAAGAGAGAAAGAGAAAAACAATGACTTTTATTATACATTTGAGACTTACAGGCAATGCAATGAATCCAAAGGTGTTTCAAAGAATAGTGTGACAGAAAGTCCTAAATGAGAATTCCAGAATCCACAGGTTCTTAAACGGAACTGTTGTTTAGGGAGTGAATGCTATGGGGAGTTTGAATTAAGTGTCTCTGCTGTGGCATCTAGATGTCGTAAGACTTTGGGGTTTGAATGTACTTTGTCATGAGAAAAAAACACTAGAGCTTTATGCAGCCCCCAAAGTAAAAGCCAACAGAAGACAGGGTTTATATAACTGGCTTTTTACATAAATATTACATCAGGATACATTTCAAATGAAAACACACACACACACACACACACACACACACACACACAGCCATCTTTCTTATCCTCTTTCTATTTTAAAATTCATTTCGTACTTTAAATGTTGTTGATTTTTCACAAAATAAGTAAAAACCAAGTCAGCATTAAACACCTCAGAATAATTTTAGTCTTATATTACCTGGAAAATTCACCACATCATGGAGAGTCACAAAATCCTGTTTTAAGGCCAGTTAAGGCACTGACAATTATGGGATATTTTGCTGCAGCCTAGGGCAACTAGAAATGGCCATGGATGTTAACTAACTCCCTTTTCAACAGTCTGAGAAAAGGGAAAAAAAAACTGTAAGTTTCTCCATCTGTTATTTCCTTTTTTTTTTCTTTTTGGCTGTGGAAAAGTAAAATTATGCAAGAGCTTTTGAATGTAAAGGCTGTGTGTGCTTTTTCCCTTTTTGTCTCTGTGTACCGGTTATGTGATGTTGCGTAACTGAGTACAGAGTAGGCGGGAAGCGTTTACTATTGATTTACACTATGCCATCTAATGAATTCAGAACTCTGAAAAGAAAGGAGCGGGAGGAGAGGGAGGAAAAAAGAGAAAGAGAGGAACAGGGCGAGAAGAAAGGAGGAATGGAGGGGAGAGAGCCAGAGCTCATCTAGAGAAACAATTCAATGCCTGCAATGGTTTCGTTCTTATCCCCTCTAGCTCTGACTTTTGGTTATTGTTCGGGTCTCAGAAAAACGGTCTGGAGACAGTGATCCCAATATTCCAATCTTATTTCTAATGAGGATTACTGGCAGGTGAATGTCTGAAAGTACTAATGTGTCAAATTACTCGAAAGCAATTCCACAAAACTGTCAGCCTTCTCCATATGCACCTATTTATGCTTCTCTCTATGCATTTGTGAATCTGCATCTGCAATAGCCAACACTATGGCCCAACTAGTTTACCTAGTTGCAAATGTTATTTGAAAGACACACAGGGATCTCATCAGGGCAAAGAGAAATACGTTCTATTTTACCCACCTCTTTTAAAAATGCATAAAGAATGCATTTAGAAATCTTTAAATACGATGCTGTTTTACTTTGGAAGAAGATATGCCACAAATTATTTGGCTAAACAGAACAGCCCTACATAGGCTAATGAAAGAGAGATGGGCAAAATGAGGAAAGACTCTAAACTGATGAACAATGTTTGTAAAAGAAATTTAAATAACTGTAATTTCTTATATTATGCTTATGGAGAGCACTTAAAATTGAACTTTTGATCTGGATGATTAGAGACATCCCCAGTCCTCTGAGGCTGCCCAGTGCTTCCATGCCTTACAATGAGTTCCCAAAGCTTAGGCCAGAAAGTAAGAGTGAGGTTGATTCTGCTGCTAGGCACAGGACCTTCCTGTACCTGACTGCCCTCCTATGGCTAAGAACATCCACGAAGGTGAGAACGAAATAGAAATTCTCTTTATTAGCAGCCAGCTAGAGAACAGGCAGGGAGCTTGTTTCCTTCCTGAATGTGAGTTTGTAAATGGTGACTGGGAAAAATCATGAGGTCATCCAAAAGAAAGAACAAGAGTTTGTGGTTTCATTTCTGATCATCCAATGATCTCTTTTCACCCATTTTAGCTTAGAAAATATTAAACAGATGCCGACTCCATCCAGTTGTCAGGGATGCTTTAATGACCGATGGCCGTGTGCACATGGTTGTATGCCGAGCACCTAGCACAGAGCTTGGTACATTCTCTAACCTTAGCAAATAGTTGTTGAAAGAGTAAATTGATTACAGGAGAAACGTCTCTGTAGGGAAAGTGCACTAGAAAAGCCTCAGAAAAACATATTCTAATGATTTGCAGGAAATCTTAGGCTGTATTACTCTATCACTTATCTGTAGACACAAAATAATGATGTAGAGGAAGTATCAGATAGTTATTTGGGGGTCAGTTGACTTCAGTTCCATTTTATTAGAAAAAAGCTTAACAAAAATTGTAATACTGATAACATCAGCAAAGTTTGGTGTTCATTTCCACCAGCCCTTTTTGACCATTTTTCATTTCAGTCTTGGGCACAGAAAAGTCCATTCTAATTTCCATGGACACATTCTAAAGAAAAAGTCATGGAATAGCAACATAATTCATCTTTTAAAAAATACTGAGAAGAATGTAGCCATTTAGTAAGGGGAGAGAATATAACTTTTTGTTGAAGGGCAAGGCAGGTTGAGTGTTGATTAGGTTATGCAAATTTAAATTAATAGAAGGGCAACCAAGAATGTACTCATTTCCATTTTCTTGGTTAAACAGGAGTTTTATGAGAAAAAAATTTCTGGATCAGAAAGTCGGAAATGCCATCTTTTAGTTAATTGGAGAATGAGACCTTTAGAGAAAGAGTTGCAAGTATAATCTCTCAAAAATGCCAGTTGAAGATGCAACTAAAAGCATGTTTGGTAGCCATAGCACTTTTTACAACATGTGGCTACCATCTTGTTAACTCATCTAGAACTAAGCATGTACATTTCAGTCAAAACCTTCAAAAAGTTTTCTTTTTTTTTTTAACTGGTCGTTGGTATAATCTAATGAATTTCGGCAACTTCCTTCAATAAGAATCCTGGCAGTACATCAACAAGACCATCCCGTGTGCTATTTCATTTCATGGATTCTTAAAAGCGGATGAGAACTTGCCTGGCCCCCTCACTTTATATATGAAGATTCTGAAGCTCAGAAGATAATTTTCTTGGGATATATATTTTGAGACAGACTTGGGACTAGCATCTAAAGCTCACAGTTCATTTCTCCACAGCACAGTATAAGTCAAAGTTGTACAAATTGAATTTCTTTTTAAATGCCACATAGAAAGATTTCAAAAGATTCCCTTTTGTAAGATAAGGACTCCTCACATTATACAAAAATGTTCACCTCAAAGCTATCTGATATTTAATTTTTTATCCTTATTCTAAGTCTTCTCTTCCTCTTCCTTTCCTTCCTCCTCTTATTCTTTGGATCTTTGGATGGAGTCACTTTTTATTCTGTTTCTAGCTCATTTATACCCATTCTTGACCTCAAATGCTTCCCTCTCTCTCATTTTTCATCTGTTTCTCCAACTTTTATTTGTTCCTCTTCCTCAATAAAAATCATTGTTTTGTTAATGTGCTTTGAGATTCTTAGAAATCATAAAGGAAGAAAAAATTTAAATTTAGTATTATATAATAAATAGGCCTTTAGTATACGCTTAAATTAAAAAAAAACAATTGCAACAAGGTATTGACAACTTATAGGCTTTGCCATAGAATGTTACAGCTGTCTAGACCCCTGTCTTGTCAACAAGGAGCTGGGGCTGAGTGTTATAGGCATCTCATGGAAGATAGAGACAGAAGCTCACAGTCTCCAGACCACTCATTTTCCACTACGGCAGGTCACCTTTCTTTTCTCTTTTCTTTCTTTCCATTCCACAGATACAACTATTTTAAGGCTGATTATGGCAGAGCAGGAGGAGATCCAGAGAAATCCTAGTGGCTTCATGTGGCTTAATGATACTGGCCAAACACCCTCAATTCCAAAAAAAGTCAGAAAGAGTTGCATACTAAAATTGCAGTTACACGGCAAGTGCAGTCTTAGGAGGTTAAAAGAAACTCAGACATGAGAAAGAGGTCTCTGGATAACAGGGACATCACTGCCAGAATCATTGTAATTAAGATTGTGTCATTGTTTTCCTTATAAACCTTAACTCTTACGGGGTTTACATTTCAGCTAAAATGATCAGCTCTAGGATGAAAAGCAGCTCCAAATATCTTAGAGTGGAAGGTATTTTTTTTTCCTCCCTATTCCTTAAAAAAGAAAACATACAGCAACTATTCAGCAACTTCAACGACATTTGGATTCTGACTACACACTTTTCCCTAAAAGGAGTAGGTGCTAATTAAGGAGCCTAATCTATAGGGCCGTAAGGTGAACAACATCCACCGTGGAATGATGGACATTCACTTGGTATATGAATGGGCAATAAAAGTATGTCCTAGTATTTTTAAAAGCTTAGTGTACACCACTTGGACGGATATTTCATTCCACTTTATTGACGTGAACAGGATTTCAGCAACACTTTGTTGAAACGTCTCCCACTCCTATTTGATCAGTAGAAAACATCACCCTTACAGGAGGCAAGAATTCATGAAGGTTTCCTTAGATCTTTTTCTTCATAAGTCCGTTCTCAGGGTGGGTATTAGATGCTAATTTTTAAAACCCCTTGCTCCTGTTTCTCTAGCATTGGCTATAATTTCTAATGGCTACAGTGTGATGCTATGAAACAGTGGTGAGGAGGCAGAGGAAGAGAAAATCGCAGACATACATTAAAATTAATAGGCCAGAAGGAAACTAGCATTTATTGAGTACATATCATGTGCCACATATTTCATTAATATCATTCCATTTGATACAAACCTCCTGTGAAGTAAATAAGGTTGGTCTAAATTTCATAGATTAGCAACCTAGTTACAGAGCCATTAGCTAACCTGCTTAAGGATACAGAGCTAATTAAAAATTTATGCGGGCGAAGATGAGGATCTCTTTTTCTCCCAGGCCCATATGTACTGTAACGCATCACAAAACCAGCAGCAGAACATGAAGCCACCTAACCAAAAAGAATTCTCCATGCCAATGACAAGAGCCACCACACGCTCCAAGTAGGAGGTGGGAAGGGTAAATGACTCCCAAAAAGAAGGAGGTTCGTGCTTTGCTTTTGGCTCTGATAAATCCCTGTTTTCCAAATGCATATTTGGAAAATGTTCTTTGTCATAGGTAGGGAAAAGCACAGTCTCCTAGGAACCTTTAAATCAGACCAGATATTAGAGTATTATTTATAAAAATTCCTTTAAAGATTTATACTAGATACAAGTTTAAAAAATACAATGCATAGGGGCCAGCCCCGTGGTGTAGCAGTTAAGTGCACGCTCTGCTGCTGGCGGCCCGGGTTTGGATCCCGGGCGCACACCAATGCACTGCTTGTCAGGCCATGCTTTGGCGGCATCCCATACAAAGTGGAGGAAGATAGGCACAGATGTTAGCTCAGGGTCAGTCTTCCTCAGCAAAAAAGAGGAAGATTGGCATGGATGTTAGCTCAGGGCTGATCTTCCTCACACACACAAAAAAAAAGTACAGTGCATAAAAAATCAGGTGATTAATATAACATTAACAATTCAATATGTCTGTGTGTATGTGTATGTGCATGTGTGTGTGTATGTGTGCCTATACGATTTTTTTTCTCCTTGCCAAAATTTCTGGTAATTACTACAAAATTGACAAAAGCTGAATAGTAAATATCTTAAGCCAGGGGAAAAGGAAAGAAACACAGAACAAAAAAAGAAAAGGAGTGTGTGTGTGTGTATATGTGTGTGTGTCTGTCTGTGTATATAACTTCTCTCAGAATTTTAATCCTAAAATATTTCAATATTTCTTAAGCTAAATAGGTCATAATGCTTTGAGTCTAGATTGTGTGTGTGTGTGTACGAGATGTACTATTCTCAAGACCACCGGGACACTTTTTTAAAATATATTTGTAAAATCATAACATGACAAAGAACTTATAAAAAAGTAATAGTAGCCAAACAGATTTCAAAGAAAGAATTAATAGTGCCTTAGGCAGCTCTAATTTATCCCGCAACTTTTAATGAGTCCTTATTGCCTTGTCCTTCTCTCCTTCTCTTTCTCAAGTCTAAACTCGATTGGGAGCAGGAAGAAAGAAACACTAACTTCTGGTTTAGAAGAAGCACAAAAGAGGAGAGAACTAGAACACCTTCTTCTACTTCTTTTCTCATCCTTATAAGGAAAAGCAAGAGTAAACCACACAACAGAAAAACCAACAACAACAACTTCAGCAGTTTTGTGGTATTAAGCAAAAGCAGGATCTGTGTCTGCACGATTTCCAGGGCTTTCTTCAAATTTTAGCTTCTCTGGATGTTCTTACAACAAAGCGGAAGAAGAGACACGATGTGTTTAGGGAAATAGAGGAGATTTGGGGGAAAAGAGGAGAAACTCCTTATTTTCAAATAGTATTTGAACACATGACAAAGATATAACTTGCAACAATAAAAAAAATTACACAGTTAACTCGAATCTGCTAAAAATAACTCACAATACCCTCTCCATGAAAACAAAACAAAATAAAGCAAAAACTCATGACCGATTATTTTGACTGGTGAAAACAGTGACATGAAAGTAACAGATGGAAGCCCAGTTTTACTCATACAACACACTCACTAAACACAATTGCAAGCGTCCCCACAAAAATAACTCAACAATGGTGACTTTGGCCTTGTGTTTCAAAATATCTCCTTTAGGTGGGTTTCCTTAAAAACTTCAGAGGGCTTGTGAAAAATAATGTAGAATGAAACCAACTCATCTGTCCACAACTAGAAACAGGAATGAGCTGCCAATCATAGTCTGCAAACAAAAGGGATCTTGTCACCTTTGTCAAGTCCTTTCTCAGGACTGTATTATTTTGTGTTGTCTGGTAGTATTTTCAGGAAAGGTGACATATTTGTACTCTTAAAAACATCACACTAGATAGCATCTAAAAACTTTCATAAATCAAATAATTAAAAGTAATAAATCTTCCTGCTAATTGCTTCTCCAAGTTGAAAGAAAGGTTATTTTCTTACCTTATACTGTGCCTTCTGATCTGACAGTGTCATTCAATCAACAATTTCAATGTCAGTTACTGATTTTCAACTCTTCTATTACAAAGACTTCAAGCAATAATGAAATGGTGCTGATCTGCTTGCTTTCACTCTATATAACATCTATATTTATATGCTTTGCTTCTATTTGGATCTATATTTATCTGCTTTATCTGCCTACAGTGCATCTGTTTCTCATACACACAGACATATATTTATATATATACACACATACTGTATATATATAGGTTATATATAAACACACATATCCACAAAAAAATGTATGAATGTGCGCTAGTGTGCTTAGTCAACAAGCATGCAGGTGCATAAATACTCAGACACATGACAAATACACAAAGAACATAAAAGCACATGTAAACATACTTGCACAAGGAAAAGCATATCTTAACAATAGGCCTGTCTAGATACTTGGCTGTTGGCCTCTGAGGCTTGCACACTGTTGAGTGACAGCCATAGACTGCTTTGGGAGGGAGAAAAATCTGACGGCAAAACTATATAACTAAATAGAGATCATGCATTCTGACTTAGTCCTTTTAAAGACGAGGAAACCGAGACACTGAGAGGCTAAGAGCAAAGATTTTGCAGCTTTCCTGTGACAGAGCTGGAAGTGAAACCTAGGTCTCTGCCTTACAGACACTCTTTCTACTATGCTGAATCGAAGTGATGAAAACATTTTTCTCAAACTCAATATCATCTTCTAATTTCCAACTCTTTCCTATTTTTCCCTTTCCTCGCTGCATGAAATATAAGCAACCAACACTCACTGAGCGTCAAGCACTGTCCCAAATGTTTTAAATGTGCCATCTCATTTAATCTGCACGATATCTCTACAAAGTCGGTATTATTATTCATGTCCATTTTACAGATGATAAATCTGAGGCTCGGTGAGTTAAGGAACTCACCCACAGCTGCACAGCTAGTAAGCAAAAGAGTTGAGCTCCTGTGATACTCCAACGCGCCTGTTTTTCCCACTAGATCCTGATGCTTTCCTTAATACACACCTGAATATCCTATGACCCTCCCCCCACACACAGCCTAACCATCATATAAATCCAACAACCAGTCTGTTTCAGGATACATAACAAGTCTAAAGCAGAGGTTATCTCAGACCCAGAGGAAAACAAAGGGCTGTGGGACAGGTCTAAGGTCTACATCCCCGGGACGCAGTGCATACCCTCAACCAGAAAACTAAATATGTAAAATCCAGGCCCCCAAAATTACCCCTTGGGTAGTCCTGTGTGATTTAAAGTCCTAATAACTTCTACTCTGTGAACGTTTTACATTTTTTTCATCAAAGAATTATGGCAAACTGGTAAAACTGAATTGGATGGGAAATAGAGGTAGAGGAAGGAGAGAATCACACCCCGACTTCTTCTTCCTATCTCGGGGCAACACTCCCCGAAACAAACATCCATCAAAAAATGCAAAACCTGTACACAAAACTGGTATTTTGCCCCCACTCACGTGTTAAGAATAAATTCAGAAAAGAAACTATGTCTACATATGGTAAGGTAATTTTTTGCAAATTTCCTCAGATAGTAACCACTCATGAGCTATCCCAACACACAGGAGTTTTACACTTGTTCCACTTACACAGAACCCAGCACTGGGGGATGCCATGTGGATCTGTGAAACTCCCTGGGGCACACTGCAGCCCTAAGCCAGCAACAGAAATCACGCAGATCCATACATGCAGCTCTTCATCTGTGACATATTGATAATTACTCTTTATTTGTGAATTAAATCCAAGTTATAAAAACAAGTTTCAGACATTTGTCACAAACAGGATACATTTTACTTAACTCTTTCAGAACACCATCAGCTCCTGTCTACAAGAAATGGGAGCTATGGTATGATAGGGCCTGATGTTGTGGAAAGGTTATGGCCTCGAATCCCAGGTCTCCCACTTGTTAACAATACAGATTTAGGTGCGTCACTTAAACGGCTCTGAATCTCAGTTTCATCAGCTGTGGAATAAAGAATAAAACCACCTATTCTGCAGGAACATTGTGAAGATTAGAGATAGTCCCAGTACAATGTCCTCCTCATAAACGGGGACATTAAATATTAATTATTATATGTTTAAGAAGGCCTTTTGGCTGTGACTTTCTATTGTATAAATGATACAGAATTCTTCTGGGAGTAAAAGAAGATAGAAGGTATTTTTTTTGCCAGTTTAATTAAAGCCAAACTTTTTGGTGATCAGGTATGTTCCACGTAAGGATAGAAATAAAAGCATTTCATGGTGTAACATTTTCTCTGGAAGATCTTAAAGCCCTTAATAACCCTCGACTTTCGTGATTGCTGGTACTGTCACTTAAAATTGGGCAAAATGAAGCTCAGAAATACATCCCCCAAGTGAATAATAATTTTTAAAAAATCACCAGCAGGAGTGAGTAGAATGTCTGTCTTGAACATCTAAACCTCATAGTGTCCAGCTGAGTAATAACCGCTACAAGGTCACAGATACAAAGGGCCATGCTTTCCCCAAAGCTCTCTGAGATTATTCACTGAGGCCAAAAACATTAGGTAATGCTGTGTACATGTGCTGACATAACAAGAGTGAGTCAGGGTTAGGTCAGGGTTTCAGGTTAGAGGGGTGGGGTGAAGAGTGGCTTTCAGATCAAATGATGAGAGTAGTTTAATTTAAGCAGAGAGCAAGTCACACAGTATTTAATACAAGAGGAAAAAAAAAGGGGAGACAACCTCAGCCAAGAGAAGGTGGGTGGGAACACAGACCCTGTGGGGCTCACAGTTACCCACAGGGTAACTGTGTCTCAAAGAGGAAACCCTCCCACATTCACACACACTGAGAAGGGAACAAAAAAGCCCAGGGTGCAGCATAAATCCTGCTAGCCCAATAACACACACAGATGTTCCACCATTGTTTTCTTTTATGCACATTTTAATTAAGAGATCAGAATCAAGCATTAAAATGTTATTAAATGGCTTGTTTACATTTTCACTATATGTCATTTATTATGCATTTTCTAAATGTGTGAAGATCTATTCAGAAGGGCTATTTGGAATTTTTATGTCACTGTTACAATTGTCCCTCTAACTCATGCCAGTTTTAGCTAACCAAGGAACTGTCGGAAAGCCTGTTCAGTCCAGGCAGTGGGATAGAAACTCTCGCTTCTTTAACTCTCAGTCAAGCAATCCCCATCCCCCATCACACCTCCCCACGGTGTGACAAACCGCACCACCTCGCTCCAGCACTCCAGGAGGTTCCAGGTCCACAGCAACCTTTCTGATTATTCATGACAGGCCCAATTTCCAATATGGTCCCATTGTCTTCACAAGAAAATAGTCTCTATATCCATGCTATACCCTTCCCAAAGCAGTTTTGAAAACCTCAGGAACTCAAAGCTACCACATGGAGGAACCTGGCCTCCTACCAGTGGCACAGACTCCCCCGGAGGGGACACAGTGGGAGAAGTGGGAAAGAGTAGATTTTTTTTCTCTCCTCATCTCATCACCTATTTCTAGTCTGCCACTTATCTCCATTTATCCCTGCAGGAAACGCTTGAGTTTTGTGTATTATTCTAGAGTTGAAACAGATACCCAAACTTCCCCTTCTTCCAGACTCCACAGATATTAAGACTTATTTACACAGTCCACCTGCAAGTGTGGATCACAGGTGTCCTGTAGTCGGCCTGCACCCTATGGTTCAAGCACTTTAACAATAGGGCGTTGTCCTAGAAGCCCACAATTCAGATTATGCCTATGAATCGCCATACATGGAATTGCCTGGTCTCAGAGGGCAGGACTCAGGTCTCATGCATGTTCAGTTTCGAGCACACATTGTGAGTGCTCAATCAGTCCAAACAAGAGAGGTAAGATTTTTCTTTCCTACCTTCCTTCCTCCTTTCCTTCCTTCCCCTTCCTTCCTTCCTTTTTCTCTTCCTTCCTCCCTCCCTCCCTCCCTTCCTTTCTTTCTTTCTCTCTCCCTCTCCCTTCCTCCCTCCCTCCCTCCCTCCTTTCCCCCCACCCTCTCTCTCTGTGTCTTTCTTGCTTTTTGTCTGTCTGTTATCCAGGATAAGCAGAATGCTTGCACAGAGCAGGCATAAGACAGGAACACATTCTAACCCCACTGACAAATTATATTCTTTAAACTGTCTCATTTGCAGCATAAATAAGCTACAAAAATGTTTCTGTTACTATAAGTATAACCTTGAGGTAAGAGTTAACTTGAGGAGGCTGTAACCGGTGGACCAGAGGACTCAGAGAAGGGTAACGGCACAGCTTCAAATTGAGTTTCTTTTGGAAGGAAACTTTAAGATGTTAACACAGAAAGAATAAAATTGGCACAACTCTGGAGAACATCTTAGCAATATGCATCAAAAACTTAAAAAGATATGAATGCTATTTGACCCAGAAATTTCACATCTAGGAATTTATCGAGAGGAAATAATCAAAGATCTACACAAAGATTTAAAGGAAGAGTGTTTATCATGGCATTACTTACAATTGTGAAAAACTGGAAACTTTGGCAATAGAAGGTTAATTAAATAAATAACAATACATCCATATATTGGACTACTATGCAGTTATTAAAAAATCATATTTGGAATACCACTTAGTGACATAAAGAAATGTTTTTGGAATACTGTTAAATAAAAAGGCATATTAACCAAGAATATGTTTAAGTAACTATTGCTGAGTTAAATATTGCTTAAGAAATGATAGATGTGTACACATACAGTGGAAAAAGACTGAAAAATATGTATAAAAACACTAAAAGCGGTTGTTTCTGGGCAGAGGAATTTTAAATAATTTTTGTTTATTTTGAAATTTTCCATAATGAAAGCACATTAATTTTATAGAAAATGTTACTTAAAATATAAATCTACACAAACTGTCCTTCCTTAAAGGCCTAAAAAGTAGCTTCCTATAGACAGTTTTGTTCCTAGGAGTCTTCTCTCTTCTGTTTTTATAGATAGTACGTGTTGCTTTCTAAAATCTTAAGTGTTTGAGACTATGTAGTTATAACAGATACTCTGCCTCTTAAATTAAAAACCTTTCATAGCCCTGTGATTTTAGTCTTAGGCTCCTCCTCAAAAAATTCCAATGGCCTGTGAGTTAATAATATGGAATCTTAAGAATTAGAAGAGTGTTTCTATAACTATTTCTCCTAAACTCCTAAATTTTGCTTTCAATTGAGGCTCCATAATAGCCACGAATATTAAGTTATATTATCTAGGCCCACAGCATAACACTTCTGCTCTTTTTGATTTCCAAACTCTTTTGTTTATTTCTCCATTGCTATATCTGTTTAACAGATGCTGATGCTATACAGAACAAACGAACCATATAGAGTGAATCATTCAGGAAAAATCATCACAGATTTGGTCAAATAAGCAGGAGCTTAGTTCGATGAAGTCTAATTCCCCGTGCTGTATTTGGTGTAATAATCCCAGCACCTCTCGTACCCAGAGCTCCTTGTTAAGAGAGACGGCCCCTTCCACAGCTTTTATTCACCCGTACATCCACACCCAGCCGTAAGTGATTGTGCAAGGGACCATAGAGTAGAAAGAAAATGGAGGAGCCGTGACAGGACATTATAAAACAGGAAAATGACGTACAGTCTATTAGTACTAAAAGAAGAATTAGGCAGAGAAACGCAGAAAAGCTGACCCGTGATACTTAGTCTACTAAAGTTCCAGGAACTCCTGTGGCAAAAGTCCCCGGAGCAGCCCTAGATCTGGAATGACCTCACCAGAACCTCTCCTTAGAGTTCCTTTATGGTGCCACATACGACTCAGAAACATATCCCCCTCACTTGAGCAAGCTGAGTGAGTCTCTACTCCTTTAAATAAAGTAATATTAATAACAATAACATTTGACATCCAAACTTCGAGATTTCATTAGAATCCAAAACACAGAATCTTTTTAAACCTGAGTTGCTGATTTTACCATGGAAATTTCAAATCACTAAAGTGGAGCATCAGAAGTTTACATGTTGGGTCTATGGGATTATAAATTTAGGTGTTCATGATATACAACTGCACAGCAACAATCTATAAAGGCAGGAAGCTACTCTTGAAACCGATTTGCAGGCTTCTAGATTCCTACTGGATAATGAGAGCAAACTAAATTTGAATTCTCCAAATATCCTCCAGAAGTAATGTAGATCAACAAAGAGAGAAAATAAAACCACAACCTATGCTTATAGCATAACTAAAAGACAGAGAAAGCTACAAACTTCAATTTCTGTGTAAGTAGGGAAATAAACATTCTGAAACCAGAAGAGCCAGCTTGGGGGCCCACACTAGAATGGTGACTGGAAACAACTCTACCTAGGCGTCCAGTAGGACTATGAACTCTAGTAAATAATCACAGTTTTAGGAGAGACGTATGTTCTGGAACAAGCTCCCTGTGAAAAGTACAAATGCCAGGGCCCTTCCAAGACCTATAGAGTCAGAATTTCCAGAAGTGATATCCAGGCATCCACATTTTTAAGCTCCAAAAGTGATTCTGAAATACCCTAGAGATGAGGACCAGTGTGCTACAGGGTAAGTTCAATGTTTATAAATTCATCTCCTTGTTTCACAAACACAAAAATACTGCTCCTGTCAGGCCAGTCTCCTTATTCTGCATCCTTGCTTCCCCCTAAAGAGAAAGTGAATTCACGTCTTTGTACATCTGCTCCTGACTCTCCCTATCTGGAATGCCCTGCCTGTTTAAATCCTCTCCACTTCCAAAATTGGGTCCAAGTTTTACCTCCCCTCTTCTAACTCACATTGATTCTACTCACATTAATAAACTACAGAATATGTGTTTTCCCCTCTGTCTTATATCATTATGGAAACAATAATTGATGTTTGTCTTACATCTCAGTGAGGTCATAAACCACATGTGTTCTCAGGAAGTGTTCACATGGTTTTGTTAGTACCTCTTTGCTATATTCATCCAGGACTTTCCAAAGATAGAATGAATGAAAGTAGCACCTGTATATTCATCATCAAATAACATAGAGTATGCATCTTTACCTCCAAAAACTGCTCAGAGTCCATTCCTTGCACTCTGTAGGCTTACATTCTAAACAAAGTACAGTACATATGTAGGAACCAAAAAAAGAAAAGAAAGAGTTTGCGTCTTCAGCCCTAATCCCTCCTCTGAGCTCCCAAATCATATATCCAAATGCCTATTCAATTTTTTCACTTGGATAAGAATCTCAAAGTCAACATGTCCCCAAATTAACTCATAATTATGTCTGCCCCAAACCTGCCCTTTCCTCCATATCCCCCATTGCTCCCAACTCCATGGAGCTAATATTGCCATTTATCCGCTTGCTCAGGCCAAACAGCTGGGACTCATCACACCTGATGTCTCTCTTTCTAATCTACTCCACATCAAGTCCCTCAGCAACTGCCTTCCTGTTAGCTCCAAATTATTCAGAACTGAACCACGCTTCCTCCTCTCCCCTGCCATTGCCCATCTCATACTGGGCTACCACCGTAACTCCTACCTGGTCATCCTGCTCCATCCGTTACCCCTTCAGTCTCTTCTCCACAGAGTAGACACAGATCTCCTTTAGTCTATAAATTAGATCACTTGCCTTTCCTAAAACCCTCTTATGGCTTCCTGTCAGTCTTTAGCATGGCCTAAGGGATCTGGCCCCTACCTAGCTACATGGTCATTCTCTCTTCACTCCAGTGGAGCCACACATTTCTTCTTGCTCTGCCTGGAATATTTCATGTTATTCTTACTTTACAACATCTATTCCCTCTGCCTAAAATCCTCTTCCTCCTGATCACCACATGTTTAGCTCCTTCTCATTATTTAAATATTTGCTCAAATGTCTCCCGCTTACTGAGACCTTCCTTACCTACCTTATTTCCAACAGCACTTTCTCCATCATCTATCCCTATTTTATACCCCCTTACCCTACATTATTTTCTTCCCAGATCCTATCATTATTTAAAATGATATGTCTTTTGCTTACTTAATTGTTGGCTCTCTCTCCTTCCACTATAAAATAAGTTTCATAGGGGACTTGAACTTCTCACCATCTTCTCAATAATTAGAACAATGTCTGAAACATTATGTGTGGTTTCTAGATATTAAATGACAGAATTAATAAGTAGATGAATAAAGTGTTCTCGTACTTATCCATCTCATCCCAGTCACATCAACTTTAAATAGAAAATCTTTACTCTGCATGGTGTAGTGGCTGCTCTGGATTGTCCCAGAGGCCTCTGTTCTTTCCGTCTGACTGCACAGGCCAATCTGGGCACCCACCTGCAAGGTACAGCTCAAGTCTTAGAATAAAGGCCTTGGGAGAAGTAAAGTCAAATTAGATAGTTAACTAGAAATAACGTCACCTTCGAGTCTATAAAGGTAGGAATTTCTGCAGCCCGACTGGTCCTGGGGACTTGGACTGGCATGGAACGCTGCCGTGGCAATCTTGCACTTGAGGAACTCCCAATCTGGAGGGGGAGTGAGGGATTCTTTCATACTCTTTGTTTTGTGAAAGTACCAAACATAACTCTTCTTTGTATCCACAATGTTCAGAACACTGCTGAGCAGATAGTAGAGATTCAATAAATGTTTATTAAACAAATGAACAAACTGATCCATGAAACAAACAATAACAAAATTTTAAGTGAGATTCTTCTACGTCTAAGCTTTGTGATAGTGTAAACTAATCTCAGCGAATAAAGCAATTGCCTCAATTAGACATATGCTATATAAAATTCATTCTGGCAGCTTTTTTTCCCTTCATAGATTAGATTGAAAAACTCATAGTGAAGGACCGTGTCTTATTCATCTTGTGTTCCCAGTTCTTAGCACAGTGTCTGGCTGTAAAAGGAGAAAAACTCTAAAGTAAAGGATAGAGAAGTTAGAAGTCCTGGCAGGAATCAGTGAATATTAAAGAATGCCAGTCTGACATGATTATCAGATGTTAGGTGGTGAAAATCATGCCAACTAACATATGGATTCCTACCCTGTTTCTATGGAAGGCTGGAGCTCTAAAATTATTTCCTGAACACAGGGGATCAGAGCTGATGCTGATTATTTACTATGAGACTGCTACTTTCCAGAGTATTGCTGATCAAAGTGCTAGACACTCAATGCATGGAAATCTACACCTCTTTACTCAACTCTCTCTTACAGTTAGGTAAAATGCTTTAGCAAATGGATGTTATAAAAAAGGGTTCCTAACAGCAGTTTGTTCACTAAATATGAAAGCCTTTTCAAATATAAGATGAAATATATAATGCAGCTATTAAATCAATATGCCTTGTAAGTATCCATCATGGTTAGGGTAACCAACTGCCTTGGTTTGCATGAGACTGAGATTTCTGGGATGTGGGACTTTCAGTGTTAAAACGGGGAAAATTCTGGTCAAGATGAGTTGGTCACCCCAATCATGGTATAACTTGCTAATTTAATCATCAGATATCCATATGTATCTATATGTAGGATTTATATCTAGACGTAGAATACATGATAGACAACTAGGCATTACTAGGCTACAAACACAAGAAGATTAAGAATGAGTCTTGTCCTAGCACACCATATGAAGTGCGAATCCCTTCTTTCATTTCCTCTCCATTTCCCCCCATGTTGGACCTCTTACTTGTGTTTTTAAATTGTATGCCTCTAGTGATTTTATCTCAGTAAAAAGAACAATTTCCTTTTCTTCAGAAGATTCGGAAAAGCGAGAAGCAGCAGTGGAGACTGGTCTCAACTGACGCATGGGTTCATTTGTTTTTTACAACCCCAAATGTGGCAATTTATAATGGTGACATCACTGTGGGGAATTAAAATTTTCCTAATCCAGAATTCATGTTTTTTACGTGTTCCAGAATGGAACACATGCAGATTAAGGTCCAAAATCCAAGGTGAGATCTCCAAGACTATCCCAGCCAGAATTCTGCTGAGGTATTTATTATAAGACAAACTGGGACAGCCCCTTATGGACTCCTCCAGATCCTCTGGCCCTTTCGCAAGCATCATCTGGCTTTAAGGAGGCTCCAAAATAATAGTTGGTCTTTGGGCACAGTATAGCCACCAGAATCTGGATTACAGTCTGAAAAATACTGCCTTTTCCAGAGTTTACGATGCTAGGCTTTAAACATTGAAGGACAATATCTTCTTTTTAAATATCTCTGGTCAGTCTTAGCAACTAGACCTACTTTTGAGGCTCCATTTCTTTTATGTCTTTTAAATTTAATGATAAAGAAGAAATATCTAAATTTATAATATACATGAAACAGTGAAATTAGGAAAAAAAATCTATTTGATGTGAGGCTGTTTTTTTTTTTTTAAGCTCCCATGACTAAAAAGATCAACACTTACCTATATTTGTAATATTTATGCCTCCCAGACTCAGTGTAATGAGTTTCATCTCTGATCGAATTTTTATAACTGACTTTCATTTACCTGTGAAATAGAAAGCCTTGGTAGATCCTTGTTCTGAAGAATCAGATGCAAAAGTTAGTACTATTGCAAGGAACAGAAGGGAAAAAAATTGTCATCTTAATATGCTACTACTGTATTCCTCCCCTTTTTGCAGAAAAGGAAAGCCATGGCCCTAGATAAAAATACTGAAATAAGGGAAGCACAGAAGGCTGATTAATCAAAACCTGAAAACCATAGTCTTCAGCTCTCTTCCATGAAACCATGATGTGTCCTCCTAACTTTGGCCAAGCATCCAGTTAAGAGAATTATGTCACAAGATGAGCCTGTTTCAGAGCAAACCCTTATCCTAATTGATGGTTTAAAAAAGCCCAACCCTACATTCTGTTCAGGGCTTTGGTTAAGTAGGTAAGCCAAAACAGAGGAGACATGACTTCCTCCATGAAACTGGCTGGAACCCAGGTTGTACTAATTCCGTCTAAATAGAAACCCTCTGCTTTTCAATCCCTTTGTTCTCTTGGATGTCACAGCTCCCTGCTCTATTCGCTTCCTTTTATAGTCTTTCTTCACCAAGCATTTCAGGGGGAAAAAAAAAAAAGCTAAATAAAGATCACAGCCTGTTCCATTGTGTCCCCTTCTTCTTCATCATCTTCTTTTCCATTTGTGCAATGTTGTGGCACCTATTAACTACCAATGTTTTCAGAATGACATTATACAAGGTGCAGGCTGTACCACTGTGCCCTAAAAATATCAACAACTGCATTAGTCTCACAATAATTAATGGCAGGCATTATGCAAATGACAACTTTTTCGCTGCAAAATAATGACATTTCTTCATTTTGAGCAGAGTTATGCAAAACAATGAATTTAGGATGATAAATCACACAGGAGAATTAAGAAAGCCATAACGTTCCTGCCCAGGCAGGCAGAAAGATAGACAGACCAACAATTTAGAAGACATTGTTTGTTCTCACACCACTATAAAAAATCATAGCCAGTCGGCCATTAATGTGTGTGGGTTTTTTCCTTCTCCCCTTTAGGCAACAATGCATAAGGGGATGCTAAATTCTAGCAATTGGATCATTACAAGTCACAAGCAAATTTTTCTTTATTAACCTTAATAAGTCATTCACTCAGAGACTATAGTCATCAGGCAAATAAAAAGTATCACATGCCATTCTGCTACACATTAACTAATTCCTTATGCAAACATCACAACATATAGCAATTACTGCCGCTCAAAAAAACAAAGTCATTTTCAATTTATTTTATTGCTTTTATACTTGGCCATTTCCTGGAGCACATTATCGTTTCTTTCCATAACAACCCGAGGTAGAATGGAGAAGAATTTCAGTAGCAATAAGCACTTCCTCTGGCCACCTTTGTCATACCTTTCTCCCTTCCTGGGGCTGCTAAGGAAGGGTAGGGATAGGGTATGTGTGTGCTCCTCCACAGCAAATCTCCAACAAGCTCTACTGGGAATGGCACACTCAGCCCCTCTTCCTGTGGCAGAGAGCTGAGGGGGACGGATAGACAGAAAGACTAGGTCTGACTGTCTCCCATATTTGCTACCATAATGCTGACAGCCTTCCTTGATTCTATAAAACAAGGTTGAAGCACAGGTTTAGCTCTGCCGCTAACAGGTGAACATTCGAGTCAATATATTCAATGTTAACCTGAGAGATGCCCATTCTGGTTAACGAGAATTATGAGGCTAGTTAGTCATGCTTCACTCAGTGCATAACCTGTCCCTTCAACAGTCCTAAGTAAAGGGCAATAATAAATATTGAAACCTCACCCCCCAGTGTTAAATAGGCTCTCTTTGCTTTTTCTGTCTTATTCCATAGCACCCTTTATCCAAGGCTCCCAGGATGTGAAACAAACGCTAAACAAATCTTTTATGTGGCCAGTAGATTTTTTAGCCCATTCTACAGACTGACAAATGGATTCTGAGCAACTAGGGGCTTTTCACAAAGTTGGACAATGAAAGAGGTCAGATCTGACTAACTCCCCAATGTTGGAACCTCTGAAGCCAAGGGCCTCTTTCTCATAACCACGAGAATTCTTTCGTGCTGGTAAACAACTATGC
Organism: Ceratotherium simum simum; assembly: GCF_057802395.1. Lineage (NCBI taxonomy): Eukaryota > Metazoa > Chordata > Mammalia > Perissodactyla > Rhinocerotidae > Ceratotherium > Ceratotherium simum. The sequence goes on from NC_141914.1 coordinate 17,012,743, forward strand.
TGAAAACAGACTGTACATATCCCTGTTCACACAATAGGATCATCATCTCCCTCTGTTCTCCTAAATCCACAATCCATTCTCCTTTTTAAGGTAGAATACTTCCAAAATACGTGAGGGAACAACTCCCTTTTCCGTTTCTCTTCCTGAAGGTAATAACATTTTGCAGTTCTCCTTAAATAAAATCCAGCCCATGCTGGATCAATAAGAATGATGCCCATTTCCCTAATGGCAGCCGATTGCCATTTGCTATTCAAATCAGACTAGATAAATTACAGTACATGCCAGAGAACAGGCCAGTGAATTAAGACAGGCCTCCAGAGGACCAGCGATATTATTAATCTTTTAAGACACTATCATATTTCTTCTTGACAGTGTGCGTAGACTCACAGACACACTGCACCCAGATTGAAATATCAGCTGCTGAAAAAATCAATAGTGTTAGAAACACAATAATTTTTGGTCTGCAGGGCCTACATTGAGCAACACTTGTACCCCTCGGTGCCATCTTTTCTCCTACTTCCCCTTTCCCATTTTCCTCTCCTACCTTCTTGTTCTTCCCTTTCCATTCTCTGGTTTTAAAAGCTTGTAAGCCCAATGACAAGATACTACAAAGGAATTTCTACTGCTAACACTGGCCATTGTGGTCAGAGCGTTGGTTTTCCATGGGCTGTTTGAAATGCAATTTCATTAGACTAGTAAAACATTTTGGCGTGGGATTGTTCTTCCTATGCAGTTAATACAGATCCCCAACCCTGTGCACCTGGCTCTGTTTTATGAAGAAATGCAGATATTTAGGTAGTTGACCATATCTGAAAAGTCTAGCAGAAAGTGGAATGGAAAGAAAGAAAAATAATGGAAACTTGGACTAGAAATGAAAAAAAAGGGGATTCATTGAAGAATGAGGAGACAAAGCAAAACAACAGACTACAAGAGAAGCAGAGGGAGAGCACTGTGTGGTGCGAAGAACCTTTGAATTATATTCTGAAAATCTGGGTTTAAGCCCTGCCTCTGCTGTCTGCACACTGTATGATTTTGCCAGTTACTTAATCTTTCAGAGCCTTGGTTTCCTTTTCTGTTACATAAAATAATATAACCACCTACGTCATAGCGGTCTTGGGAGGGTTAACTAACAAGATGTGTGTGCTTTCTAAATAATAAAGTGTTTTATAAATGGTTAAAAATTATATAAATTTTATTTCTACTAGAGAGAGATTTCTGAAATATGCCTGTTATTTTTCCCTTCACGGAACTAGAGTATCACAAATGGACTTTAGGTGTTATCAATAAATAACTAGACTGACAGTCACAGAAATGTTATTTAGGGCTGTGTTACCAGCAGCTGGTAGAATTTGAATTAGAACCCAGATCTGTTGAATCTTAGCCAATATTTTTTATATTTTACCAGACTGGCTTTGCCTTTTCCATATCTCTTTTTACTCCACATTTGAGGCTTTGATTCTTGTTCACATTGTTTTGCAACTGGGGAAGGAGATCAAACAAACAAACAAAAACACAAAATAAGACAAAAAACTACCATGCTTTGCAAATCTTTATGATACTTTCTTGATCCTAAGTCTCTCTCCAGTTGTTTCCCATTTGTTCTCGTCATAGCAAAATTTATTGCAAGAATTGTCTATATTAGCTATTACCATATCTTCACTTTCTATTCTTTCCTCAACCTATTCCAACAAGGCTTTCATCCATTCCAGTCTACCATATCTGCTGTTGCCAAATCCAAGGGGCACATTTTTATTCTCATCTTACTCAGCTCTTTAGCAGCAATTTGACAAGGTTAACCACTTCCTCCTACTTGAAACACTGTGGCTATCTTCTGGGACACCTCTCTTTCCAGTTTTTCCTACTACCTTATTGGGCGCTTAAGACCTATTTAAGTCTCATTAAATATGAAATCTGTTACTAGTAATTGAATCTCAAGTTACTTGTGATTTGGTATAAATACAGCATATTTGGCAAAACAATGAACTCTTAGAAGGTGCTCATGAGATATCCAGGTTTGAATGTCTGGCTTTATGACTTTGAATGCAATAGAATAGAGCAGAAAATCTAGTTCTTGGTTTGGCTTGAAGCTTGTTTATTCTAAGAGCAAAAATTATTAGCAACTAACTTTTGAACATCTATAAATGATCATTTAACTAGAAACCGGCCAAATGGACAGATTTCTACATATAGGCGGAACATAGAGTGTCTTCAACAGCACAGAATTTCAGAGACCTCCATACTGAACTTGAAATTCACATATATGCAGCACCTCATAGTTCTACAAGATTCAGTTACTTGCTCTACTCAATTTCTTCCAAGAATTGTTCCTTGAGGTCCACACTGCAAGCAGTAAAGATGAAAACCATTCCCAAGTTAACCAAAGTAACGTGAATATGGTTTCAGTGCTAGGTTGTACCCCTGAACCCTAGCAAGAGCATGAAGATTTCTTGTAAGAACACAAGTATACTCTAGGAATTATCAGATGGAGCTTGAGTTCATCTTTGTCTCAGGAGAAGAAACAGTCCTTCCTGACTTACAAATATGGCTGGAGGGCAGTACCTGAACAGAGTGATTTCTCACCCTATGTCTGTATCTAAGATTTGATCATGTTGTAACATATAAGGTCACTGGCATTATAAAATATCACAAGATAGCACAGGACTGATCAAAACCTAAAATTATCCAAATATACTACTTGGAGAGAATCCCAAAAACTTCTTTTGCATGTGATATTACCAAGAATATGAATAAAGGGTATTTTATTATGAAAAAAAGAGATATTCCCATGATTGGCATGTCACCTGCCACCCAGGAATAGACTCTGGCTCCCCTTTCTGCTCAAATTCTTCCCCAGAGTTAGCTTGCCAGGCCTATAATCAAGGTCTTTCTTTTATCTAGACTAGAACAAATATTCCATTTTGAGTCATGAGAACATATCAACAAAATTCCCAGAGTTAATACTTTTATTTAATTATATACATATATATTTATTATTTTTTAATGAGCTGTTCCACTAAGTTAAACTTTAACCATATTAATCCAGGGGGAAAAAATCCCTGACTATCAACTAACAATTTTGTAAACAGTTATCTCATGAGTTAAATATTAACTTGAAAAATTTAACTCAAAACTCCAAACAAGCAAGAGGAGCCAAAAGGCCAGTTAGGAAGGAGTAAAGATTTTGCTGCCTCTGGTATATCAGTTTCCCCTGGAAGAGAGTGACACAGTCAGGCAAGGGAGTGTTTTGGTGGCAGCTGGACGATGTGTAGGAATGGGAGCTGCTGATGGGGGAGGCAAGAGAGGAGCCTGGATGACGCCTACAGCTTATCATCAAAATCTGAAAACTTAGAGTAATGACGTCAGACCTCATGGAAAAGAAAATTCATAGGAATATGAATCCACTGATGATGTCCATAGGAATTCAGGGACAATAAAGCTATGCTTCAAGAATATGGACACCTTTTGTTTTAAATCAACATAGGTAAGCTATCCAATACAAGACTGGCTGGCCCAGACTGCCTGCCTGCCACTGAACCTCATATGGAGTATTCTGGGACCACTAGAAACAATGGAATGAAGACTGATCTGCCTGTTCTGGTTCGTCTTAATAATAATAAAACAAAGCTGAAATGTCTTTCTCCAGTACTGGGTTGTTAGGGGCTATGATTTCAAGTTCTAAGTCATCATCAAATTGTCCATCAATTCACCCCATGGTTAATATAAACATATCACCTAAGAAAAAATTGGATCTAGGCAGTAGACTGATGTCTGGACAATGTTACCATAAATATTGTCCTCTGGTTAGGTTTTTGACTCAAAAATTTCATTAAAATCTACATGGCCAGATAATGTGCACAATCTTGATATTTGTGGTATAGGATAAAACTGATTTATATTTAATGCTGTTTCAGGAATGGTTAGAAACTGTTAAGATTCTTCCTGTCAGTCTGTTAAGGATCAGCCCTGCTTGCTGATTTAAAAAAAAAAATCATTAAAACCGTTCTCAGCATAGGTCTTTTAAGAAAGACTCGCATTTGCCCTGTAGATGGAAAGAGTGAGGCTGAACAATGTGAGTTGCTCAAGTGAGGGGTGGGATGAGATAGAAAAAAAGGGAAGATACATGAATGTAGAAGGAACAATCCAGAGATACACATGTATATCTTATTTAGATTCAAGAAATATGATACAGCTCATCAGATCTTTTTATATTTTTAATTATACATTTAATACATGAATACATGCTTATTGGAAAATATTTAGACACTATAGACTACACCTTATACTTGTAGAGCTTTATACAGTTTATAAAATATTTTCATAAAAATTAGCTTTCCTGTCACCTCCAAAAAATAAAAAGTACAAAGAGCAGGTTCTATCATCTCTGTTCTATAGATAAGCAAGTATCTCTAGCATTGATGTAGATGGCACAGAATGAACTAGAACAGAGGAAACAAGACCCATTAGCAGCCTGACTATTCTTGTGGACATGATGAGTGAGGGGGTAGCTTGATGACTGAGGAATGGAAAGACTATAAGTGAATGATCAGAGTAGGGGGTCAAGGAAAGAGAGGTTTCAAAATATTCAAAAGGAAGTGTAGACAAGCATTAAGAATAAAGGGCAAAATTCGGAGTGATTTGTGGGAAAGAAAAAGTGGTTGGAGCAAGGACAAAACTCCAAATTCAGACCACTTATTCATTTGGCATATATTAACTGTGTACCTACTATGTTTGAGGTTCTCTAGATGCTCTTGGGCAATCAATGCTGTGTATTGAGACACTGTCCTGTGTCTGCGGCACTTAATGTCTAATTATTGTAATAATGTCCAAAAACAATTATAATACAAGGCAATTCAGACATTCAGAATAGGGGTTTAGAGAAAACCGTTACATATCTCAGCCGACAATGGAAAGCTTCACTACAATGAAGAAATCTAGCTGAACTTTGAAAAATGTGTAAGATTTGGGAAGTGATAAGAATCAGGTGATGTGAAGGGCAGGAGAAAAGGCATGAAAGTAGCAAACTGCAAGATATATTTGGGAGCAGCAAATAAACAAGTTAGTGGAAATTACTATAGGAAAATAGCGTTGGAAAGATAGATTGAGCCTGGAATGTGAAGGGGGTTCCTGAATATTGGTCCAAGTAATCTGCTGTATTCTGTGGGCAAAAGAAGTCTATTAAAGGCTTACAAGTAGGGCACTGGCACCATCACAGTGGTACTTTAGTATAAGTAACTGGGAATGGTGGGCAGAATAAATTGAAACAGGGAAAGCCTAGACATAATGAAAGAGAAAGAGAGACAGAGAGAGATCCATTGCAATAACCCAGGCACTATGAGATAAAGATCTGACCTCAGTAGTGTCAATAGAAATAGAAAGGAAATGAAATGTTCTCAAGACATTGCGAAGGAAGAAATGATCATTAATATTCATGAAACCTCTATTAAGTGCCAGGCACTGTACTATGTGCTTTATGTGGATTAACCCATTTAATCTGCATGTCAATTCTAAAAGGCAAGTAACTTTATTGTTTCTATTTTACAGATGAGGATTAAACAACTTCCTCAAGCGTATACAATTAATAAGTGATAAACCAGGATTCAAACCCAGGTCATCTGACTCCAGAGGCTGCCTGCTTAACCTCTGTGCTTACTGTTTGAGCATAGGCTCAGGGGTCTTGGCAGTGGATCATATGTGATATGATTTGATAGAACTTGATGATTGATTATATATGAGTCATAGGACCCTGAGATTCTTTGGGAATCTTGGTTCTGAGATTTTTGGGTGATGGGTAGAATAATACTATGAATAAAAACAGAGAAATAAAAAAGACCTTCTGGACTTCATATTCTACATTTGTTCTTAATTGTCCAATTGCTTTTTGGATTTAAAATGTCAATTTACCATAAAAGTCACAAAAGCAACTGAACTACCAAACTTAAAAGCCTTTGAAGATAGAAACCAGCTGATTCTTCCTTCCTAGTCTGACTAATGTATATGTGGAGTCTAGCACAGTGCTTGGTATCTATGAGATGCTCAATAATAATGTGTTAAATGAATCACTAGAGGGGTATTAATCATAAATAATAATAAAGAGAGGGATGGTATGGGCCAGCCCAGTGGCATAGTGGTTAAGTTCGAATGCTCCGCTTTGGCGGCCCGGGGTTCACAGTTTCAGATTCTGGGTGTGGAACTATGCACTGCTTATCAAGCCATGCTGTGGCAGGCGTCCTACATATAAAGTAGAGGAAGATGGGCACTGATATCAGTCCAGGGCCAATCTTCCTCAGCAAAAAGAAGAGGATTGGCAACAGATGTTAACTCAGGGCTAATCTTCCTCACGAAAAAAAAAAGAGAGAGAGAGAGGGAGGATAGAAGAGTCAGAAGAGTATGAACCAGAATAAGATAAATCTTGGTTCAAATCCTGGCTCAGCAACTTTCCAAATATAGGACCTAGGGTAGGTTACGTTAAACATTTTGTAGAATATGGGGTAATAATTCATGGGAAAGCCAGATATCTTTCTGGATTCAGTGCTTCTATGTAAGGCAGTGGGTCTATGAAAATCTAGAAAGGATGCCCTCAAAGGCCATTATCTCTGACAGAAGAAAATCTGCAACCTTCTTCTCTTATTGAGTTTAACATACAAAAACTACATTGAGACCTATACAAAAAAAATCTGTCAAGTAATTGCCAGTTTTAAAAAGAAAAATAAATTATTTTCAGAGAAGTAAAATTATTTTATAGAGTTTCAACGAAGGGGAGATTTTAATTGCGGGGAGATATCAGCTGAATGGTTTAGCATGGACTTGTGGGATCAGGAGCTGCCAGTGGGATATATATTAGAGAAAAACCAAGTTTAATTAGCCTTAAGATTTTATACAGCTTGGCTCTTCCCTCCCACACCTAGTCTGATTCCGTCAGGTCAATCTCCTTTTCAATCACACTCTCTCCCATCCCTTTCTCAGTTGCTGTCAAGACAAGCCAATGGGAGAATGACACACAGATGAAAACAAGGTTTGAATAATTGCTGCACTGCAGCTGGTTGTTGTTTGAGGATCATTTTATTTCTTCCAATCACACAGGTCCTTGGACTTCACAGGCCCGTGTTTCAGATGGGGGTGATGCTGATTATATTATGACATTACAGCAAAGACACGCAGATCAGACAAAGTGAATTTCACTCAGTAATTAAACTGCAGTATCTTGCACCGAAAGTCCAGGGCAGGATTAATCGAAAGGTAGCTCTTTATCGTCTCGATTAGTGCTGGGATTTGAAGAGTGAGCTCTGATTTGATAGCTAGCCCTGAGTTGGGCTGACTGGTGGCCCCATATCTGTCTAACTTCCAAAAATAATATCAGATCAAGAGACATTTCCAAGGTTATACCCTTCCCTTTTATTTTTATCTGAAGGAAAGGCAGATAGATTCAAATATGCTGGCATTTCCATTATCCTGTTTTCTATTACAAAAGTGTCTATTAAAAAGAACAAGTCCTTCCAAAGCCCACAGCATTTTACAAATGGTTTCTCATAATTCCACTTAGCACCATGCTCTAATGGCTTCTTATTTCTTGCTTTTTCATTATCTGAGACTCAAATCTGAATATTTGAATGGCCTAAGCAACAGCTTCTCAAGCTACTCAGTTTCCATCTTTATTTCAAAGGACTCATTGTAGGATTTATGGAGGAATTTTGCTTCCCTCAATTTCTCTTTTTAATGTGTAAGATATTCCCAAATTCTTTACCAAGTAATGAGTTGGATCACTGATTCTCAATCTTAGATGCCTATAGAAGCACCTGGGAGGCTTTGAAAACAATCAGCCCTCTGGCCCCGACTCCAGACCCAATGATTCAGTATCTGCAGGAGGGAGACCCAAGCATCTGCATATTTTTAAAAGTCCGTAGGTGATTTGAATGTGTTGCCAGGGTTGAGAACCACTGAGTCAGCTCTACAGTGTACCAGTCGTATTTGCAAAAGATTTATCAAAACAAGCCATTGGTGAGGGAAATGAAGCCTGATATTGTTGTGGAAAATCTCTTAATAAAATGATAAAAAGCTTTTTCTAGTAACTTTTGCATAGAAAAATATACATGAGGTCTCTTAAGGGCAATGGAAGACAAGGAAGACTATGAAACAGACAGGTTTATGTTGATGATGTTTCCATTGATCCATTTGATAACATTGAAGGTGATGGTTTACTGATCAAGCTCATCATATGATAACACTGTAGCTACCAACCATATAATTTAAGATGACTGTTGACTAACATCGTAAAATCTCAGAGTTTGGACACAAACTTGGAATTAGCTGTTATCTAATTTGACTCCTTCACAATCCAGCTGTCATTTTAGAAAGAGAAAGACAGGATTGAAAAGATCTGATTTCAAGTTCTGACTCAGCCCTGTTGCAGAGTTTAAGAACACACATTCTGCAGTCAAACTGAATCCAATTATTAGTTAGGTGGCCTTCAGAAAAGTATTCAGTTCTCTAAGCCTCGATAATCACATCTTTAAAATGAGGCCAAGGGCCGGCCCCGTGGCTTAGCGGTTAAGTGTGTGCACTCCGATGCTGGCGGCCCGGGTTCGGATCCCGGGCACGCACCGACGCACCGCTTCTCCGGCCATGCTGGGGCTGTGTCCCACATGCAGCAACTGGAAGGATGTGCAGCTATGACATACAAATATCTACTGGGGCTTTGGGGGAAAAATAAATAAAAAAAAATAAAAATTATAAAATGAGGCCAAGAATACTTATCTCACAGAGCTATTTGTGTTTTATATTGATTAATTTAGATAAGTGTGCCTGGTAAACAAAAGTATCAGAACTCAATAAAAGTCTATTGAAGGCCAATACAATAATTACTAAGGTTGTCACCGAGCCTCTGTAGCTAAAAACCATCAGTTTTGAGACTTAGAGATTAGTTTTCTATAAGATTTGGTCCACCAGGGAAAAAGAGAATGAATCCAAATAGGAATGGCTTTCAAATTTTATTGTGCATAAGCATCACTTGGAAGTGATTGTTTAAAATGCAAATTGCTGGGCTACAACCCCAGAGATTTTGATTCAGCGTGTAGGCGTAGAATCCAGGAATATGCATTTTAGCAACCATCCAGGTGATTTGGACTCAGGGTCAAGGGTCCTCACTTCGATAAAACAGGTATAAAGGAATAGAAATTAGTTATTCTAATTTATCCCCCAAATTTTATTTATCCCCAAAATAAACATTTCTCTCCAAACATTTATCTTCATATTAACCACAGGTGTGGCCTGACCTGGCCGAAGCCATGCTTTCTGTTCCTTGGGTCACAATTCAGTTAGATGAATTTAAGTTATGCACAAATATAACATGTTCACAGAGTATGATTATGCTCACAGAGTAAAAAATCTATTTTTTCTCCAATTAAACACACTTCCTGAATAATTATCATTTAGCCACTAAAATTATCTTCAATTTTTTCATCACCGTTAGGTACATGTAAGTATACAGGCATGGGTCAGATTCATTATCAACTCATCCTTTGTCTTCTTACAAAATAATAAAGTCACTTTCTGAAAATTGGTAAATTCTTTAAAGAAACAAATGTAGCTATTTCCTCCTTTAAATGCATTATGAAATGAAGTAGTTTTGAAGTGCATTAATCAAAATTGATGATAAAAATCAATGTACAATTGTGAGTTGAATATTTTAAATGCAATTGATAAATTAATTTGCTAAAATGAAGATACCCAACCTATAAATGGAAATTATTCTGGATCTAAGGGGAAATTTTAAACATTTTTACCTTCAAGATTTTCCTAAGAAAAAAACAGTGAGATAGATTTCAAAAATGTGTTTAGAGTTTGTAATATAATATGCCAACAGATGTGCATTAACTCTCTATATTCTAAAAGTTATTGTACAAGACAACAAGAGAATTATAGTTTCTAATTGGACTGAGCAAATAGTTGAGCTAGGGAGAAAAAAATACCAATATGAGAAAATGTTATCCATATTACAAGACAATATAGCCTAGTGGTCAAGTGTGAGACCGAAGGAGAATCTTCTTTTTAATACATACTGTGTGAGCTAGGGTAAGCTACTTAAGATCTCAGAAACTCAGAAGCAGTACTTCTTTGAGAGGCTTGTGGTGACCACAGTGGGTACTGAATAAATGCAAGCTGTTGTTTATTGTAATAGTTGACAGTTTATTTGACAAGATATGTCACAGGTAAGACTTAAATGAATGGTACAGACATGGAGAGCTATAGAAATCGAAAATTAAGAGAATGTTGGCACGACTGGTAGGTTTTTGCAAGGAGTGGTATTTGAGTTGGATAATTCAGAATGAGTAAGATTCAAATAGACAGAGGGACAAAGATCACTTTGTGCTTGGTGGGGGGGTGTTGATATGAGCTGCAAGTCAGAGGTAAAAAGTGTTTAGGGACTGTTAAATAGTTTAGGATAAAACTGTAAAAGATAATTTGGTGTAAAACAACAGAGGGTTCTGAATTCCAAAAGTCACTTTGGTTTTTTGGTAAAATTTTTAATTGCTCAAATATTTTCCCAGTGTAATTCAACATGTCTTTAGAACAGTGGTTCTCAAATTTTAGTATGCATCAGAATCAGCTGGAGGGCTTATTCACACACAAACTGCTGTACTCCACCCCCAAATCTCTGATTCAGTGGGTTGAGGTTTGTGTTATAACATATTCGTAGGTGATAGTAATGCTGCTGGTCACTTTGAGAACCGCTGCTTTAGAAGATGGTAAGACAGAGTTGGATGGAAGAGATTTTTCCTAAAAGTAACAAAAAATTGAATAACTGAATAACCCTCTTCACTCCTGTAAAATTTCGTCCCCATTTTCATATCAAGTCATGGAAGAACCTACATGGAAATTACCTAAGGAATAAAAAAAAATGCTTACTTTGACTCCTAATCTCTCTATTGGGTTCAGGTCCTTAACTGTGAGAATGAAAAGATCCATGATCAGAGGACTCCAGGCGACCAGCTTGGGCACTTAAAGAAGACGTAACCAGCATTAAGAATATTCAAGAATTGAAAATAATAGAGCTAAGAGATCGAAGAAGGTGGGCGGACTTATTATTCCAAAGAACCTCTATCAATCCGTGCCGGACATTTTGTACTTGGGTTCCACTTAACTGCCTGCCCCATGACCCACAAACTGTTTTCAACTCGCCTTCATTCATTTTTTTCTTTTTTTTTTTTTCTTTTCAGCTTTATTGAGATATAACTGACATGTAACATTAGGTAAATTTAAGGTGTACTATTTGATTTGGGTTATTTCTTTGATCATTTGTTTACATATTTCTTCTAAGTGCAAACCTTTTTTGGAATACACACTCAGCATATTCTGGAAGATGGAGGTTTTTTTATTCTTGGAGTATAATTGACACACAATATCCTATTAGTTTCAGGTGTGCATCATAGCGATTCGATACTAATATACATTATAAAATGATCACCTCGAAAGTCTAGTTACCGTCTGTCACCATACAAAGTTATTATGATATTATTGGCTATATTCTCTATGCTGCACAGCTATAAATAAGCCATAGGATGTGATGTATACCTTTTTCTTTTCTTCAACAGACAATCAGGACTGAGCAGGGAGAACAAGTTCTCTCTACTTAGGCATGGGTCACTGTTTAAGCATCTCCTTCTCCTGCTTCAAAATCTTTCTCCAAAACAAACTTCTACTATGTAGTAACTCTACTTTAAGAAACATTTTAAAAGGCATAAAGAGAAAATGAAATGCTCTGAGAGACTCTATTTTCTCATGCCTGACTCCAGGGGCACTCTCTCACAAGTTATTACTTTATTTTTAATGGCAGACAAAAAACAATATTGTATTTGAAGACTCATGTAGAAGTCTTGTGACAAAAGGTCAAACGTGGATTTAAAATGTTCAAAACTCCTAACGTCTCTCAATAACAGCAGCTTGTTTATTTCCTAGCCATTTATCTTTCCTTAAAATAAGAACCTATATAATTACCAAGTATAATTAATAACAACAATTACCACAAGTACAACAGAAATAATGATAGTAAGCACCATAGGCCAGATCTCCACAGTTACAAAGGATAAGAATTTGTCTCAGTGTTTTCAAGAATAGACAGCAGCCCAATAATACAGGGAAAAAAATTGAAAGGAAAAAATCTTTCCTATGCTCCCTGGAAAATACCACAGAAAAATAGACAATAAACTTTAATACCTCTTGTTAAAGATCTTCATTTTACAGATCAGTTCAGGCAGTTTAAGTAGACAACAACATGAGGTCTCTAACGTCTCTTAGGGAACAGTATCAACATTAATTCCTGGCTGGTCCCAATTCCATTTCTAGTTAAGCATCCCCTTCCACTCATAAGAAGAAAGAAATAGCATTGGTACAGTGTTTTTACAGTTTATAAAGCACTTTCACAAACATCATATTATTTGATTGTCTCAACAATCCTGTGGGATAGGTAAGTAGGGAAAGTATTAATATTATGCCCATCAGAAGTTGAGAGAATTAAGGATGAGAGAAGAAGGAAATAAATTAATCTTTACTAAATATCTACATTGGGTCAAACTCTGTGTAGACCTGAAAAGAAGCCCAAATATAGAGTTTTACATAACATGAAATAGCCTCAGAGAATCTGATACCTGCCCAAGGTCAAAAATGGCAGAGCTAGGATTTGAATGCAGATAATCCAGCCCAAGGTGCTTTTTCCACCAAACCATAGACTGGACTCACAGTTGTAAACGTATAGTTATAGTAACTGGCCCTCTCAAGAGGAGGCTTGTTCAATTGCCAAGTGCTACAACTACTATTAGTGTTCAAGTTTTTTGTTTGTTTTATTTAGCCTGACAAAACAGGTACACACTCCTTGAGAAGATGCACATCTTTTTACTACTTAGTCTATCAAGAGAAAAAGGAGATAATGTATTATTTCACTGGCTTAGAATACTGACTTGTAAAAGTCACTCCAACTACCCACAGACACAAGAGAAAACACAGCCCCATTTCCACCAAAATACTCATTACAAGAAAGACAAACCAAAAGACTAACCAACCTCAAAGGCTAGATTCTGGCCTAGGCTCAACTTTAAACTATTAGTTTTTAAATAAGTGGCTAATACATATGCATATTAAAATGAGGAATAACAGCAGAGGACGTATGAACAAAATAAATCATCCCTTCATTGTTTTGAACTCAGAAGTCTCAAAGCTATAGTTTGAAACCTCCTGACCAAATTACCATACTTTTTATATCCACTTACTTGTACAACTGAAGTATAATTTGTGCTTTTTACATTATTTACTTGTACAACTTGTCTGTTTGGTTTTTTGTATTAGGATAAGTCGTATTCTCCTTCCACTTATGTATGCACAATATCTGACTTAGAGCTTTTAAAGGAATGGCAAAGCAACGTCTTCCCACAAAAGACACAGAGGTTTCTCCTAGAAGGCGAAATTATGGGAATTTTGGCTGCAGAGATTAAGGGCGGTCTGGTATATAAGTAAATATTTGTGAAATTAGATTGAATTTTTGAATATTAAATGAAAACATTTATTGAAAGAAGATCACTGCATATACTGAACAACTACCTTGCTACTGAGCATTTCTAGAGAATATCAGAATTGATGCTATCCTGGGTATTTTATTTTTATAATGAAGAATATTAGTGTTGGAGTTCATTAAAATTATATATTACAATCATCTGTCTAAGGCTTAAGCACCCTATAAAACATCCTTGAAAGTGGTTGACCATGCTTAAACACTTTGGTCTTAGGGAATTAATATTTGTTGATATTAGGGACTGTTATAGACTAAATATGTCGCCTCCCCCCCTTAGATTCATATGTTGAAGTTCTAACCCCCAATGTGACTGTATTCGGAGATTGCGCCTTTAAAGAGGTAATCGAAGTTAAATGAGGTCATAAGGGTGGGGCTCTAATCCAGTAGGACTGGTGTCCTTATAAAAAGAGGAAGAGACACTAGGGATAACTGCACACAGAGAAAAGGCCATGCAAGGAGATTCAGCGACAAGGTCATCTGCAAGTCAGAGAAGCCTCATGAGAAATCAACCCTGCTGACACCTTGATCCTGGACTTATGGCCTCCAAAACTAAGAACTAAATTTCTGTTGTTTAGACCATCCAGTCTGAGATATTCTGTTATGACAGTCTTAGTGAACTAAAACAGGTATTAAAGTTCTCACAACTTGCAAGGTAGGAATTGATTAAAGCTACTTTACAGGTACAGAAACAGATTACAGGAGATTTGAGAAATGTCCCAAGAGACGCAGAATCAAAAATCGGCATAACTAAGATTTAATCTAGGTCTGTCTTCCAGACCAATATTTTTTCCTCCTTGTCTGTTTTCCACCTTTGAGCACATAATGGTGTTAAAAAGTTAGTTTTTATATTGACCTGAATATTTTATTCTTGTATATTTCATCACTGGCTTGTGTTCTACTTGGAGTCACAAAAAACAACACAATTTATCTTCTATGTGACAGTCCTTAATATACTTGAACATAGTTATCATGTTCCTTCCTCATGAATTTCCAAATGATCCCAGTTCCCTTAACCATTCCTCATATCACACGTTTCATTTCCCAACCATCGTGGTCACTTATCCTGAAAAGGTTCCTATTTGTGTAGATTTCTTGTACTGGCTTGTTAAGTCATATCTCCCCTATATCATTCATGAGTAGTCTTTTAAAAATATAAAGACAAAATCTTGCATTTATTCATTTTAGAAATTGTGTCTGGTTGGCTATAGCCCATCATTCCAGTCTTTCAAGATGTCTTTGGAACTTGATTTCTTCATTTGACAACTTTTCTGTGTATTTGGATCACGTCATCTGCAACTCTGATGAACATGCTTTCATCCAAGTCTTTGGAAAAAAATGGTGGCCAAGATATGGCTTAGAATATTCCTGAAATATACCATAGGAATCCCTTCTACTATGATACTGAGCCTCTTATTTGCACTTAATAGTGTGGTCATTCAACCAGTTACTAATCTATCTGTAATTAGATTAGTTACTAATCTATCTGTACATCTAGCCCAGGCGAGATCAGATCGTATATTGTAGACATGCTTTCACTGAAGCCATTCTGGTTTCTAGCAAGCACCACTTCTTTCAGGGGATCATAAACCATTGCTTTATGCTTTATTGTTTTAATAATACACTCTAGGCACTTGCTCAGGACTGACATCAAGCTGTTTGTTCTTATAAACTGCCTTTTTATACTTACTAAAATCAGAAAATTTTTTACATCTCTAGTTGTTTAACATCTTTTCTCCTCAGATATGACTGGCAGGAATTGATGATCTTATTGACAAATCCTCTCACTAGTCTATGGTTGTCTAGCCCTATTTGCAGGCTCTTCTCCTTTTTTGTTTTCCTATTTCCTTCCGAGGAATACAGTCACTCATGTGTAATCATGGACTGCATCTGGACACGGTATGCTGGTCAGAGATAGATCTGCAAACTGAAAGAGTAGAGAGGACTTAAAGGAGGTGCTGTCCCTAGGCCTCACTACACTGGCAGAGGCGAACGGGCTAAGACTAGGTGAGACTTTGCTTCCATCTCTGTGTAGGGATTTGCCTGACTTCTGTTTTTGGCTTCTAACTGTGTACTTAGACAGAGTTACATCCTTTTCCTACTCACTCTGGATAATTTCCTCAGCCAAAGATTCAAGACAGCTTTGTATTTTTCAGCCTCTAACTGAAAAAGATTGTGATATATACTGCTTTTATTTTCCCATGAAGTCTTTCTCTGAGGCAGGCGTGTACCCGACCTTTACCTAATCAAGAAAAGTTGTTTGGGGGATGGGAGATAGGGAGGCAGGTTGGACTTTAAATGCACAAATCAGTTCTAATAAAAACACTGAGATTCAGGTGCCTGAGGTTAGAAATACTGGAGGGAATTCAATTACACTAATTAATATTTAAGAAGGGCTAGAGATCACATACTGAATGTGGGAAAGTAGGCCAGTCAGACATGAGCATATGCAGAGGGCAAGATCAACTGATAAAAGTAACAAACAAATCATGCATAAACGCTCCAACAGGAATGAAATAGACAACATAAAATAAATGTTCCAACAGACACTGAAGAGGAGGTAAAGTAAATGGTCTACCAGACATAAAAGCAAAATGTTCTAACACACACACGCTATTTTATTGGTTTTAGGTAAACACCTATATTGTAAAGATGATTTTTTTCAAATAAGGTAGTAGGGAATGTTACCCATTAATAAAAACAGACTTAGTTGGGGTTCTGTGAATTCATAGCATTCTATATTTGCTCTCATTTCCTCACTGGCTCATCAAGTAGTAGTCTCAGTGTGGCTTGACTTTCATAATAGGTAGTTCCCAACGGCTAAGCCTACCTGGATACACAAAACCTGATGGAAAGTTGAAAAGCAGGAGAGTATTCCGGGTTCTACACAAGTTTTTCTAGTTCTGGCTCTGATGTCATTTGGTTGGTATCACAGCTTATCCCACATTCTCCCTTTGGACTTAATTTTTCAAGGTAGTCAATTCTGATTTTTGATCACTCTTGTACACTTCAAGGCTTTCTAGAGAAGGCACTGATGGTACCAGAACTACCTCGCTTCTACCATGTAAATGGTTTTCTTCTACACTAGCATTTACCTACCCTTTTCTTCTTCTCCACCTCTTGGCCCTCTTTCCCTCCTTCCCTTTTCTCTAGTTCATCAGAACTTTGAACTACTACTCTGCCAATCTTATTCTGTCAAAGCTCCACCCTCTGAAAGCCACAATTTATCAATTCACAGCCCTACCTTGGGAGCTTTGAAACTGAAAGCCTGGAGAATTCCCTGGATTGCTTTTGCTACCAACAGCATCACGCAGAAGCAGAAGCAGAAACATAGAGTAGTAGATGGGAGGAGGACTGAGGCTGAGATTCGGGCTCCTCTTCCAAATTCTCTAGTGCACACAGATGGTAACTAAATGACATTGGACAAACCCAATGTCTATGTACAATGTGTAATATTAGGCTCATGGAGAGAACAAAGCAAAAAAATGAAAACAAGATTCTCATCCTTTGGGAATTTAACCCCTAGCTGAAGAAGTAATCCAAATATACCAAAACCCACAAGACAAAGCATCCCCAAAGGGCTGAATTGTCCTTAACTAATAGAGGAATGGAGAGGGAAAAATACAGTTACTTCCTAAACATTTGAACTAAATTCGTGGTTTTCAAACTCTGCTTCACACTCCCCAAGCTTACAAAGAGATGATTGAGCAGTTAAGTATTTAATTAAAATGTAAATTTAAAAAATTATATATTTGTATCAATTTAAAATTGTGATAAAAATGACATGCAAATTTAAATGTATTACATAAAGTTTTAAAACACATTGAAGACCAATGTGTTGTTACAAGTTCAATATGTACAATAAGGTTAACTAGTTTTCATGCAGGCCTCAAATTAAGGCCCTGAGATTGGAAGGCAAGCTGTGTAAAAAAAAAAAAAAAAAAAATCAAAACACTGTTAATATTTGCAACTGTTTATCTGTGTCTCATGATTTTCTTGACACCGTATCATCCTCCATTCCTCACACAAAAATACTCTGAGTGCTTAAGCCAATATAATAATCCAATCTTGAGTTTCTATTTTTTGGTATACTTATCATTATATTATTATTGATTGACTTTATAATATTTAGTATGATAAATAATTTAATTTATAAAATGAATTTATTTTAATAAAATACTGCTCTTATTATTTCATATGTAAAGGCTCCAATAAGATTTATTTTGAAAAGAAGGTTCTGTTCTTTAAAAGAAATATGAAAAGTTTCTGGATCAAATAATTTGTATGAACCCTCCAACTCAAAGCAGTATGATTCTCATGCTTCTGGCTCTAGGCTGCTTGGTTTCTGAATTTACAGACTTGCAGACTTCCTGGCTCAACCACTGTATACAGCAGATATATTGGGCTCAAGTTAGATTCCGTATACTGGCTACTATTCCTTCAAGCTTAAGAAAGATAATAGTTTTACACTGAGAAATTGATTATTTATCACGATACCATCACATGTTGAAAGAGGTCACCTTGTCTTAAACTTCCCCAGTACATGAAATTTATGAGATATTCTGAGAATGCCAGGTTATCAGAATTTAATATATTAGTTTAAAATTTAACATGTAGTAACCAAGAAATAAGTCAATGGACATCTCTTTAATTATCTAAGAAGCATTGCTTATATTAATTATGTAATACATGGACATTTATTCATTTATTTTACATTTACTCAAAATATATCGAAAGACTCCAGGAGACTTTTTCCTAACATTAATCAGCCATTATCTATAGTTAGGAAAAGAATGAGCTAAAAATGAGTCTACCACTACAGAGAATGAAACTAGCAAAACTGAGGAAAGATCTGTTTTCCCAAACTTGAACTATGCTCTACTATGGAAACATTTCAAACTTTAAAACACTGAAGTACGTATAAGTGAAGAATAAATTGACTTGAGGTCTTTCATGGTCTCTACATAGAGCAGTCAAACTAGAATTATGTATGTTTTTGTTTTTTGAAGGCTGTCACTTGAAAGGTACCACAGTATAAAGGTTAAGAGTGCACATCAGTTTCTTTCTGGCACCAAAGTCCTAGCTATGTGACCTTGGCTAAATTACTTAAACTGTCTAAGCCTCAGTTTTTATTTCTGGAAAATGGAGAAAATGGTAAGAATACCTACCCTCGTAGATTTGTAGTAAGAAATAAATGAATAAATAAAATAATGAATTAAAGTTACTTAGCATGTTGCCTAGCACGTAACCTCTCAGTACATATTATTAACTGTAATTATTAAAATTGCTAAATACCTAAAAGGCAATTGTTTTCTTCTGGTTATTTTTTTCTATGACCTGATTTTACTCATAATTTATTGACTATATGTTCTTCCCTTCTGGGATGATGTTCTACTTAGATTTATTTTTCTTTGTTTCTAGAATGTTCTCTGGCTAATAGCTCTTCACTTCTGCCCCAATCATCAGATAGGATTGCTGGGCTTTATTTTGGTAGTTCAATATTTGGTTTTCTGTCACTGCTTGTGTTATTTTCTCATTCCTACTCTATGGTTTAAAAAGTAAAACTCAAGGAAGGACTAAACATTGTTAGGAATTTATTAAGACTAATGGTTATCAAAGTTGGGCAAAAAGGGATGTTATTAAAAATAAATCACACCAAAGGAGAGCAGCTGATGATAGCAGCTGTGAAATGGCTGTACATGGTGAGAATCCCAAAGAAACAGTGAATCCCAAAGAAACAAAAGAAAAAAAACTGGAAGGCCACGAAACTTACACGATTTGCAAGGGAAACCTAAGCTTAACGAACAGCTTCTGAAGACTACAGGAGCCAGGAAAATCTCTTCTGGATTAATATTTGGACAAGACAGTAACACTGAAAGAACTGATGTTCTCTGATCAATGGGAACTACCAGTAAGAATAGAATGAGAAAGAAGACAAATGGAAATTTTCACTGTATTTGATTTCCTTGCTGCATAACCTGCATTGAGGGGACATATCTTTGTGTATACTAACATAGATGGGATGTTAAAAAAATGCTTGGTGATGATGGCAATAGCAATGAGGAGATATATTTTTAAGAGCCAAAGTTAGATATTCATGGACAAGATAAATTAAAATTGGAATCCATGTTGGCAAACATTGGGACAGTGTATTCTATGACACAAAAGCTTTTCTTAAATAGGACTCTAAGGATTTAGTTGTTTGAAAAATATTTCAAGTAGGCAGCAAAAAAAATAGTTGGTTTACTGCAAAGATGCATGCAGATGTATGGCTTTTTGCCTTGTGCCTGGATATGGACCTGCCTCTCAACTTCCATGAACACTAAATTCAGTGAAAATCTAAAAACAAAGATACTGCCAAGGAAATTGAGATGGTAATATAACATCACGCCTGAAAGAATAAACTATCAAGACAGGATGAACAAAACCAACCGAAATGGAACAAGCAAACCTAACACAAGTCAAGGAAGCTTTCTATGGTGCTAAAATAAAAACACCACTGAACAGACCCACACTCTCTATTCATGGGAATAGCAAGTGAAGAATTTGTCTCAGAATCTATGTGAGAAACTCCTATGAGATTACTCCAAATGTGGGGATTTTTTTTTTTAGAATTACCTGTGTTTCCAAGTGAAATTGTAAGACTTTTCATGAAACAAATGAAACTTTATCAGAAATAAAACGTCTAAATTACCAAAAACAAAAGGCTAGCCTATTTAAGAAAAGAAAACTCAAGTCAGTGACAATCGTTGGATATCTGATTTAGGGAGACATAGTTGGAAATATTTCCATTAAAGCCCTGATGGCTTTCCTTCTTGAGATGAAATCACTCTACTGCTGCAAATCTATATTTAGTTATAAACTAGTATTCAATGTATGTTCTTTTGAAATCTCCATTTAGGAAAAAAAATCCACATTCTTTCTCATTCCAATATGAACTATGTAAACTTCTAAAATCATTTTAAAAAGGAAAACATAACTCTTTCTTCTAATTAAGTATTCTGGCTTTTTCCGGCCTTGGACATTTGGAAAACAACAATATGCAAGAGTATCATGTTATAGTGAATATAGCAAATATAGCCACCAAGTCAATATGATAATTAAATGTATGACTTTAAAATTGAGCTCTCCTTTTATGCTACTATTCTATAAGTAACTTCTTTATTTTGCCACCAATAAAGTATCGTTTCATCAAATTTGATACAAATGCACTAGATATGATAAATATATTTCTGGCTTAAAATGACAACAATGCAAATTTTATGATGAAGACTATATCATTGTCCTATTTTTATTTTGATAAAATCTCTTTTAGGTGATATCATTTCATGTTAGGCTTTTTTGTGCTGCTTAATATTATAATTAATAATTCATATTTTTGTCTTTCCCCTCTCACTCTGACAACTTTTATTTTTAATCGGTGGGCATGTGCCAAATTAGTTTGTTATTTATTTATAATGTAAAATGACAAGGGAATTGAATATGTGGAATAAGATAGAGAGATTTTCTCTCATATGACAAAAATTTCTTAGTAATGGGGATGTTTCTTGCTTACCCCTATGGACTCTAGGATTTTAGAGAGGTTAGATCAGATGGCACCATTACCTCATATGACATGTGATAAATATATTAAATGGAACTGTTCATTTATATTTTTAAAATTCATTTTAGTTTTGGGAAGACAGCTGAGCACATGCATAAAAAGAGGACAAAAAATATCAAAATTTGTGAAAAACTCCCTATTCTGATAGATCCTATAGTGCCAATTAAGTAAAAATTCTGACCAAACAGATCTATTTGTGTGCTTTCCTAAATGCTAAAACATGCAAATTTAGTAGGAACAAACAGAAAATTTCAAAGATATGGAATTTCCATTGAAACAAATAAAAAAAGTTCTCTGTAGGGCTTTACAAAGCATTAAATAACCCCTTCGCTTCTTCCCCTAACCAGAAGCCACATAATCTGAAGGCTCCAGCATTGAATGGCTATGACAGAAAATTCAGAGTGTGGTCTCCAGGACATTAGCACCCAAATCACTAGGGGAGCTGGTTAAAATGAAGAATCACAGGCCCACCCAAGAACTACTGCGGAATCAGATTCTGAGCGACATGGCCCTAAAATCTGCACTTTAAGCCAGCTGGTGAGGGATGACTGAATTTGAGAACAGTCTTACAGCAAAACCCCTGTATCTCACCAGAGCTTCTCGTTGTCAAATAAGCTCTTTCGATTCATTCTTTGTGTCAAACGCAGAGAATTCACGAGACAACACATTTGACCAAGTTAAATGCTTCTTCAAAGATTCCAGTGTCTCCCATTTCTTCTATGAATTTAAAAACCATAGTCCACTGTCAATGTCCTACTTTAGCCAGCCCCTTCTCTCTGGCTGTACCTTTGCTGTCAACCTGTGCAAATCTTTGAGGTTTTGACATCACTCAATTAGTCTACAACATTTGGAACAAGGGACATTTCTCAACAATTTGGTCCCAATCCCCATTTAAAACATGACCATTAACAGACCTTATTTGTATATAATATTGAACACTTCAAAATAATTTTATGAACATAATTATTTTTATTGTTATTAAAATGTAGGAGATTGTACATTGACATTGAGCCAGATGTGGGAACTGATGCACAGGGAAGTTAAATACTTTAACTAAGGTTAACTCATTAAGTGGCAGAGTCTGAACTATGCATAGGCTTTCTGACATTATACCACCCGGCCTTTCAGCCTGCTCGCTGAGCAAACTTTCCCCTGCCTTTCTGGAATATGCCCATGTTATGCCTCTGTATCTCTGAGATATTTATCTATACCTATGTGTACCCAGCATTTATCTTTCAAAAATGGATTATGGAGAAACCTAATTTTAGTGTATTAGTATAGGATTATGCAATCTGAAGTGATCCAGTTTAAAATGGCAATAATAATGATGCTAATGCCAGTCTAGTGAGGTACTATTTCTGACCTGGCAATAGCTAGATTTTAAAAAAACTTATCATTTTAAATTTTCATAATTCATTTTAAGGTTTGGTGCTAGTGTGGGAAAGAAAATATAACTGCTGCCATGTTGAATGTGTATCAAAAAATTACTAATAGCCATGACTCTGACTTGGTTAGCTGTATTTCACTATTAGAATGTAACTATCAGAAGTGGTGTTCTAGGATCTCATTCATTACAGCTGTCATATAATGAAAGGAAATAGAAACAATTAGCATAGGTATAATGTTAATGAAATGGTGACTTTTCAGTAGAGCTCTATCGGACAAGATTATTTGAAACGTGTTCCCTGTTGGTAGGAACAACACATACACAGACAGACAGACAGACAGAGACACACACACACACACACATAAGCATACATCAACATGTTCATATTTAAGTTTTCAGGGAAGAATATCAATAGATCTGTTTGTTAAGCACTTTTACTTAAATGGCATTATAGGGTCTTTTGGAAATGGGAGTTGATTTAGGTTTCAATATTTTTGATCTCCAGATGTTAGGGCAGGGGGCTGGCGGAGGAAGAGGAGAGTAGGTGGAGGATGTGTGTGTATGTGTGTGTGCATGCACGCAAGTGCGCTTTTGTGAATTTAAGCACCCTGAATTTAATGAAGAAAAATGGCATTATTCTGTGTTTATATATCTTTGTGTGAAACAAGTACTTTTCTCCATAACTGGTGTTTACATAGGCTCTATCATAACACCCTTTGAGAATCCTTTTAAACATCAAAATGAATTTTTCCAAATAAAAACTTCCATAATTTAGCTTTATTAACATCTGAATGAATGCTTCCATTGATTTGTCCAGAAGAAGGAACTGGGTACGCTTTTGAGAGCAATCCTTTTCATGATGATGGGTAGAAATGTTTCCCTTCTATCTAATGCTTTGTATTTCTACAAAGCATTAGATATACACCTAGATAAAAATAATATTGTAGAGTCCAACTGGTATCTGAGAGGTGAGGACAGGCTGAGATGGACTCCTTGGCTTCCTTCTGTCCAAAAATTTTCTGTTTCCCTATTTCCTATGGTTACCACCATGGAACATGTTAAAATCTCAGTAGGGACTCTGTTTCAGCTTTTCCTTTCAAAACACAGTGAAAAAGCTTAATGGAAAAAAAATGTCCTTCCTATCTCCATGCCAGGCACAGTGTAAGATCCACAAACTTAAAAGCCAGGCAAATAGTTTTTTATGTGCCCCAAAGCTCGGCAAGTGACCTAGCACTACAAAAATGCCCAAATAGGCATGTGACCTGACTAATGCATGCTGTGAGATGAGTCAAGGAAAATGGAACCATCTGTACTTTTATTGGACAGTCAAATAATTCCTCTCTGTCCATCCAAAAACATAATTTGTATAATTTAAGGGAGATACAAGGGGAGTTTTCTCAAAAAGGATCTAATTTTTAAAATTGGTGATATAAAATGATCTGAAAAGTATAATCTAGTAAACATCAGTAGAGATAAGCAAATGGACTTAGAAAACCATGACTGCTGTAAAAAATTGATACTACTATTCATCCACGTATGAAGGCTTCTTTGTGACTTAACAGGAGCAAATCAGGGAAAATGAAGGGAATCAACAATTGCAATAATCTTCAAGAAGTGGGGTGGGGGCACCCTTCCTCCTCTGTGATGAAAGCTACCAATGACGGAACTCTTAGAGTGGGTGATGGCAGAAAAATAGCAATTAACTGTAGGGCCACATTAGCTTTTGTACATGTTTACAAAGCTTTGCCATTTATTTCGTAAAATTATATGCCAACCATACATCAAACCTCCATTACCCCATATGAAAATTTCAGTGGATTTGTTTTATTTTTCAAGTTTTCTGTCTTGATGGGAAGGAGGAGGACAGAGCAGCAGTAGTTGGTAAAATATGGTTATAAAAGTTGAGTCTGTCAAAGACCATGCCTAACAAAATACGTATTTTTAGAAAGCGAAAGGGCAAGATGGAACTGAGCAGGGTACTCTGGATAAGGTGAAAGACAAGTGTCTATAGAGAATCCTAAGATATTCGTCCTCCATTTCATAAAGTGCCTCCTCACTTTACAAATAAGGAAACCAAAGTGCATGATAAAAATAATAGCAGCTAAGGTAATAGATCCATAGCACAAGCCAGGAACTATGTCAAACATTCAAATGCATCATCTCATTTAATTCTCAAAAATATCCTACAAGCCAAGTGTTGTTATTCACATTTTACAGACGAGAAAAACTAAAGCTGACAGAGATTAAATAACTTGATCAAGATTGCACAGTCAAGTGGAAGAGCCAAGATATGAATTCAGGTCTGCCTGACCTCAAAATCCAGAATCTTAACCACTAGGCCAGCAGTTCTTAACCCAGATGACACATTAGAATCACTCTGGAAGCTTTTAAAAACTACTGATGCTTAGACTCTACTCCCAGAACAGTTAATCAGAACTTCTTGAGCATGTGGCCCAGACGTGGGTGTTTGTTTCAAAGCTCCCCTGGGTGACTATAACACAGCTTGGATTGCAAACCACTGTCCAATGCTGTCCTGTCTCCCTTGAAGGTCAGTAGACTGTGCAGGGTGAGGCAGCACTAGGAATCAAGTGTCCTCAATCTCTTTGCAGTGGCTTTTCCTCTGCCCCACCGTGTACTCCTTTCCATGTTCTTTCATCATGACTGTCTGGAGAAGTAATACACGTGGAAATTTATACAAAGCATTGTCACAGCAGAATATGGTCACCAAAGAGAAGCCTGTTCATATCTATTACAGGCTACGATGAATGAACACAAAGAAGACTCAGATTTATTGCTCTCATCCCCAAAAGGATAAGTATAAGGTTTGACTTAAAAGCCCTTCATACCAAAGTTAATCACTAAAATTTGGAATGGTCTCCTCCTCTGCTTTCACAGATCCGATAAGAGTAGCTACTAGACCCAAGGGGAAAAGATCCAATTACTACTCCTTTACAATGCTATTTCACTCAGGATCTCAAGGCAACCGAAAGTCATTCAAAACATAAGAGTAGTAGAAGTAAAGAGAAAATGTGTGGAGTAGAAAGACAGTAAGATTTCAAGTCAGAAGCCCTAGGTTTTTTTCTGTACTCTGCCACTTTACTGCCATGACTTGAGGTCACTCTCAGCCTCAGTTTCCCTTTCTGTGCTTAAGCGACATTTCCCTTTGTGCAGTGATTTTAAAAGTGTGGCCCCATCAGCATCACTTGGGAACTTGTTAGAAATGCAAATTATCAGTCCCTACCCTAGACTCAGAATCAGAAACTCTGGGGGTGGGACCCAGCAATCTGTGTTTTAATAAGCCCTCCAAGTGATTCTGATCATCTCCAGGTGGTTCTGATGCATCTACTTCCATAGGATTGTTGTCTAAGAATACAAGGAGATTATGCATAAAATTGTTAGTCTTTATTACTATCTGCCTAAGTCAGAAATCTCTCAATTCTCTTGCAGAAATATTTAGAGAAATAATATTATAGCCTACATTAGTTAGATTAATAACCTCATTTTTGAATTTCACTTTGAATGTGTAGACGAGGCACAAGTCAACCAGAGGTTATGCAATTAGCTTGGAGTCAAAGAGAAAGCAAGGAGTAGAGCTGAGAAGGAAACCCCAGAGTGAACTTGATTTTAATTCAATCAAACTGTTAAGGTACCAACCACGCACTTTCATCTATAATCACAATGAAACTTTTTATAAACAAGTCTCTATCCTCTTAGCTTAAAAAAATATAACAGTAGCTTTTTGGATTTTAAAATGGATTGACTTCTATAATTCTGGGCTAAAGGCAGCTCAAGAAGCAATAAGAAATCACAGGCTTTCTACAGTGAGAAGGTGCAATTGCTCAGCCCTCTCTATATGTGACGTGCAGACCATACTCCTCTTGCTCAGCTCACATTTCTGATTACTGCAATGGTGGAAACCATGCTAAATAACAGTGCATATCTAAGGGTTAAGTTTTCACTTTTATATATAGACTTCTGTAATATTATTATTTTGATACTCTAAAACATAAACTGGATTTTAGGAGACGCTTTGGGAGGATTTTTCCCCCCACCCTGCTGTCAGCAGCACTCTCTTTTTACTGTAATTTATCTGATATAGCTACTAAGATGCTTGATACTTTTACATGCAAGGGTGCAGAAAAACAAAGAGCGAGGGAATGGGTTGTTAATGAAATTCTCTGATTGTAAAAAGCACTTTGGAACGATCAGGTGGTAAATAATAATAAGAGGAAATAACGTAAAGTGCCTAGATGCTACAGCAATAGTCACTATATAAATGCAGAAGAGATCAGACATGAATAGGATTTGCATTTCATGTAGCTTCTCTGTGTGTATCTAGAATATACAGTTGCTATTTTTTCAATAATACAGGTAAAATATTGTTCAAAATCTATTCTTGCTATCTTATCACTTTAAAAAGAATCATACAGAAACACTCATCTGTCCTAGTGAAATGGTGAACGTGTGCAGAGGGTCTTTCTCTAGCCTCTTTGCACACGTGAAACAAAGAGCTCAAATAAAAGGAGAGAATGAAGAAGAGAAAATAGTAACACTATTAAAACAGCTATGGAGACATGCACAAAGGTGATCTTTGAGAAGTATCAGGGATAATAACTCTGTTAATATGTGGCAGAGGACCTATAATGAAGATATATGGCCATACACCAAAATATAGACACGTGTTCTTTCTATCTGCTGGGCTATTTTCACAGTGGTGGTGGTTTTTAAACGGAATCAGGGAGAAGGGAGGGAGAAGTATGGTTTTTTGTCTGTTGTTATTGTTGCTGTTTAGTTTATCTACATCACTACAGCAACTCCATACCAGATTCTTCCAACAGTTCCATGACCTCAGGGCTTATCATGAATTTGTCTTCAATTTTCTTGTTATTTTCCCCTAGTACTTGTTCATAACCCAATGCCCATTCATTAGGTATACTAAATCCTAGTCTATGGTTACTCTACTTTTGAAGAGATGGTAAAGATGCTAAGAGTTGGGGAGATTCTCTTGGTCATAGGGGAAGAGTCTGATTAGGATTCCAAGAAAGCAGAGACCTTAATAAAAAGACTACTGAACACTGAAGACCACATCAGCCAAAATATACAATTCTCTACCTTCCTTTGTCCTTTTCCTTTGTCAAATAAAAGATTGTTTCCAGGATCTTTCTGTCCCTGGTCATAAAAAGCATGATTGGACTTGCACATCCAGCTATATTCCAAAATATCTCAAATTTCCAACTTGGAAGGAGACACATAAACTTTCTCAGAGAAACTTACAGAACGCAACTCTGTATATTCACAAAAGTTTCACTTATTCCTAGAATAGGAAAATGGAAAGATAATTACCAACATAAGAAATGAGTAATAATAATATTAGTAATGATGATATTAATACCAATACTTTGGACTCTAGAGCATGTTTCATCACAAAGATTCACCTGTATTAAGGGAGACTCCAGGAGAGGGAGGTCATTAGGGTTACATTTCTATCTTCAGGATACAGCCAAAGTCAGACTCTCTGGAAAGCTGTAAATGCTCTCAAAACAGCTTTAGTAATGAGATTGGAACGAACGCTGGGACCGAGGCATAAAAGCATCTCCCTGTCCCTTGTTCTAAAAGTTAACTATTAAACCATATTTGCTCATCCTGACTCAATTCTAGAAACAAGGACGAGCTGATCAGATTGCCCCGGGCAATTGAACACCTAGTGAAGCTTTTGTGAAGACAGTGTTCTTCCCACCATCCCTACCCAAGGGGCTTCTATTATCAGACTATCAATTTTGCATTACTGGTGAAGGATGGAAAGCATCTTCTTTTGAAGAGGAAGTTCTTTCCCTGAGTTTTCTGGTTTTGGTACACTCAACATTTTAAGTACTTAATCACCTCCCCCCTCAATTCCCTTTTTTCTACTCTAGTTTGTTCTTTTAATTATTTACAGACTTGTTTGTCTGGACACTTTGTTCTAGTGGAAGTTGGCTGATTTTTCTCAGTACCTTTTAGTGGTATGCAATAATAGATGCAAAGAGAGGGAATTGGTCTTAATGGTATTTTTAGGTTTCATCTGTGACAGATAGGGATCTTTTCCCTTTATTGATTTTTCCCATGCACTGTCCACTCTACAGCTTGAAATGGCTACAACAGTGTTTGAAAAATTGTTCACTGTTCAAACCATTTCTCAAAACAGTTCTTGCAAGCCCCATTTTACTCTCGGGGATTTTAAGGAGAGTTTTGTTAGGGTTGGTTTCGGTTTCTTTGTGGAGTCATGCTGGCAGAGAAACACAGTCTAGAACATTGCTTTTAAATGTGGTATAATTGAGATTATAACCATATTGAATCTATATTCAAAATTTATTAGGTTGAGCCATGTGTAGCTAAAAGGAATAAAAGGTCATAAGTCTTCAATATTTTTCACAAACATGAACACCAAGGGATACAAACATTAAAATTCACCAAGTAAACATGATATGCCCCTGTTGGAAAGATATTTTCTCACGTCCAAAATTCATTTGGGGAGCAGGGGAGATGGGACATTTACATGTGGGATTTTCCTCCATATTTTTGATAAGTATCTGTGAATATACCTTAATACCTATGTAATATTACATTTGTGAAAATGATACATTATAGGTTAGAAACAGCATGACAGGAAGTCCATTTTGAATATAACTGAGAATAGCAAACTTTCCTATGCTAATCTGGAATTGTTAATTTTCACTTATATTTCCAGGACTCAATACTTTACAGAGAAGAAGAGAAGTTGAAGAACTTTGGGATTAAGAAAAAGGGTAAAAATAGTCAATGGTGTTCAGATTTGTAGAAAATTGCAATATTTATTTGCTTAAAAAATAGGAATTGGGCTGAGTTTTACAGTAATTTTTGATAAATACACAATCAATTTCTGAATCTTTGAAAAGTGAAAGAGTAAAACATCTAACCCACTTTAAATTTAGAGTAATAAGTAATAGTGAAGACGCATGTCAAAATTGGCAATGGCCAGAGTTTGAGAAGGAAATTGCACATTCATTGTGACGAGAGGAAGGATGAGCATGAGAGTTACAACCAGGAAAAGCACTCATTATGTGTAATACAAAACCCAGAACCATACAATAACATTTTTATATTTTTCTTTTCGGGGGACTATTTGAAGAAAGATGGTTCTAGAGTTTTTGCTGTAGTTTCTTTCTTTTCTTTTTTCTTAGCTAAAATTTCACTCTAAATTCTTGGGATATTTCAGGAGCTCCTCTTAGAGGTTCTCACCCAAATGAAGTAAGTGGTTGTGGCAAAGTGATAAATTAAGCCAATCTACATTAACCCCCAAGTCCTTGCTCAAAGAAAGGTCTTGGGGCTTAGGGTGCAAACTGGCGAACTCAATGGTCCAACTGCACAAGAGCAAACTGGAAAACCAGGCCTGAGTGCAACCCTGGAAAATAAACATTCTCTATCTGAAGGGTGGTCCTATCACTGCTTTACTGCATGTGGAAATTGCGGCTAAATTATATATCTCTATGTTTGGTGACCTTGAGAAAGACATAACGTGCTATTTTTTTTTTTGGTATATATTTTCCAAACTGTAAACTGTAAAGTGCTATATAAAAGTAAAACGGTATTAATGCCTCATAAGAGAAACACATAGGTTGATGATCAATGGATTAAAAGTGTATTAAATGTTTGCTTTATAAAAGTACTAAATACTACTAGTACTAGTACTACTACTACTACTAAATCCTCAGAAATTTGGTGGGAAAAAGGTCTACAGAATATATTTGCTAAGAATAGTCAGCAGGAGAAAAAGGCTAGGACAAGTCATAAGAGGCTTTTGAGGGGAAGTCAGAAACCCCTGGTCTATGAAACACTCATTTTAAGCTCCAGTTTCTCCAGAACTAATAAAAACCTGTCTTCTGAAACCAAAGGGAGCAGTAAAGAAAGTTGCCTATACTCTTGCACTTCACCCTTCTGGAGAGCTCGTGAATCCGTAGCCTTGGGTTCCTATTTCTATAAAAATGATAACACAGTAAAATCTCATCACCACTTTGTTTCCTTTGATAAATTTGGCTATGCCCCCAATTAAATTATACTACAAACTCCTTTCCCACTACCATTAATGTAAATATATAACCAGCCACAGGCATGTAGTAATGAAGAAAGGATGAGTTTTAGAGTCTTAGAACCTTGGGTTTTTATCCTATTTCCAACCCTTAACAAGTCATTTAACCTCCCTAAGTCAAAGTTTTCTCACCTATTAAGTGAAGATAATGGTACCTATCTCACAGGATTACTTTAAGAATTAAAAGTAAAATGCTTGGTGCAGAGAGGTCTCTCAATAAATGGCAGCCAAATCACCGCTTGCAGTAAAATCCAGATAAAACCTATTTAGCCAGAACTGTTGTCCTATGAGGTAGGTCTGGTATCCATGCTACAAAATCCATTAAGCCAAAATAATTTGGTCATTTTAGCATACTCTTTAGAGACTTTTTTAAATGACATTTCCCAAAAGTCAAGCTAGCTTATGGTTACAGAGAATTGCTGTATTTAAAAAAGAGCTTTATTCAGTTCATAAAATAGTGTCTCTAGTCTTGTTCCCTAAATCCAGGATCATAAAGACCTTCTACCATAAAGGATAAGAGGAACATTTAGAAAACCAGGTTTTTAAAAACTACAGTAGGAAATGAACGCAGGCTATCAGGATGACAGGAAGTGCCCCAAGTCAAAGCAACATGCAGAAGAAATATGCCCTGTATAAACAGCCTGCTGATGAAGAAGAATGGAATGACACTTTAAACACTTGAGAGACATGGAGGAGTGAGAGCAGTATCGAGCCCTAGAAGACCGGACATTAAAAGTGATCGAAACTCTGACTCTAAGGTGAGAGGTAAAGAAAGATTCAAGAATACATATCTGTAGGAAGAAAATTAGTGAGAGTAAAATTCCTAGGAATTGAGATGCATCGGGGAATAAAATCCTTAAGTGTATGCTCCAAGGTAGTGCTAGCTCCAGAAAAATACAAATATTGATGGGTTAAATCAGGACTGAGGAAAATATAAAGCCAAATATGGGCAGCTCTGAGGGAAAAAAAAAAAATAGGCAGCTGGGGACTCAACTGTCATCACAATTCATGTGTGTTTCACATCCCACTGTTTGTGACATTAACAGAATTTCGAATTTAGCAATGAACTATTTTTGTATTGAGAGTCTCTGCAGCCATTTTCCATATGTAGCAACCACTGCAACTAGCAATAATAGCCTTTTGATCTTTAAAATACTTCCAATTAATACTCTTCAAATTAGGGGTCACCTAAGAGTTTCTCAAGTTAATTCACTTTTTCTAGCATTTGAAGTGGAGTGTTATCCTTGCTCTTTATTTGCATTAAGTCCAAACTATTTTAGTAACAAATCCTTTGGTAGCTTTTGCTTTTATTGCCATTTTTCAAAAGATAAAGTTAGTTTTAGATTTTCGAATTCTATTTTCATTTAACTAGAATAGCTAAAGCAAATCTTTTTCATGAAGGCATTTAAATAGGTAAAATTTACATGTAGAGTTCCTACTGTGTGTCACACAATAAGCAAGGTAATTTCAAGTATTAGTATTGATGTATTATATATATGAATTATATATTATATATTTATATATGCATACGATATATAATGAGCTTATGTTCATTGTACACAAGGCTTTTATGTCTTATTGTTGTTACTGCTGCTGTTAATGGATATCATTTATTGAGTACCTATTATGGGCCAAGAACTCTTCTAGGAACTATACATGTATACTATGCAATGAGACTATTACTGCTCTTTTTCCATTTGAGGCCTTAGACACAAGAAATAGAGTGTCCATGATCATATAATTTGTAAATGGTAGAGGTGATAACCAAATGTATGGCTATGCAACTGCAGAGTCTACACTCTTTTCACTATATAGTACCGCTTTTCATACTGAGGCAAGCCTACAGTTTAAAAAAGTTAACATAACATGTCAAGATTCCACACAACTTTCTTCTAATATGTTGTCATTCCATTGCATCATCATTCTCTTAAAATTGTTTACAATTCTACAGAATATCTACGTTGATGTTCACATGCTTTTTCTTATGCAATGTAATTCAGTTCAAAAAAAAAATTCCGTAAGCATCTAGTATGTAGCACCCGCTAGGCTAGATATCTTTGTTCATTATCATCTTAAAATATAGATTTTGACAATGTAGAATCCTCTCCTTCCTGAAGATGCCTCTTTAGGTAAAATTGTATTTCTAATCCTTTTCAGTCACTGGTGGTATAAAGAAATGGGGCATTATGTGAAAAACATTAGGGCTTTGGATTTAAAAGTTCCTTTTAATAAAACAAACCTAGTTAGTCACAAATTGTTGAAACTAAATCTGTAACATGAAGGGCATTTAAGGCAGATTTAAATATCATTTCTACCTAGAAACAGAAAATTATTCTGCACAATATCATTTTTCTACTGAGATAAATTATATTATAATTTTCAGCTATAAACCCAGATTCTTAATGTGTGTCACAGAGATGATATCTCTGACCCACCCTCAGTAGGAAATGTGTTTTGAGTTATTTTGTCAGTAGTGATAATGGAGTTGTACTGGACAAAATATATTTTCGGCAAGTTTCCTTGGTAATGAAAATAACTGTAATAGTAAAAATAATAATAGTAATCAGCATCATAATAATGATAGCATTTACTGAATACTTTACTATGTGCCAAGTACTGTGATTAGCACTTTACATGCCTTATCTTATTCATTTCTCAAAATATCTCATGAGGTATGTACTGTTAATAATCCACTTTAACAGAGAAGGACACCGAGACACAGAGAGGTCAAATAACTTGCCCAAGATCACACAGATAGAGAAGAAGCAGAGCCAGGATGTGAACCCAATGAGTCTGACTCTCATACCTACACTAGGCGGGGGTTATAGCAGGCACTATGACATTTGTTCAGGAGTATACTGCATCTGTGCTGTCCTACCTACATCAACTAGGGTTGGGACCCAGCCAGTTTGTCAGACCAAATCTGAAGACAGCTAACAGGAGTTAAAGTTTGAGTTGCTACTATTCATACTGCCTGCCAATTAAAATGCTCCCTTCTGAGAAGACAGTGGCTGGCTGGCATAACCCTAGAACATAATACACGCTCGAAAAAGTATCTGATCAATGTTAACAATGGTTTCTCTAAGTGCTATGTTAACAGGTGATTGCCCTCCTCGCCCTTTTTGAAAAAAAAATATGATGTCCTATTTGTCTAAAATATTTTCATCAAGGGCACATATTACTTAGGTGATCAGGTGAAAAACTGGAATTTCACTTAAAAAAATCTTTCTTTTTTTTTTTTTTTTTACTGTTTGATTGTTAGTCTCAGTTAAAATGTGACTCCCTCTGGGAAACAGTTCCTGTTGCTCAACTGTCTGAATTGTTCTAGGATAGTACTCCTTACGGAGTTCTCCATAGTTATCTTATCAGAGCCACATACTATTGTCAACTGTTTGTCTGCTCCACTTTATCTTTATCCCTTGAAGATTATCTCCATAACTTATCTACCTCTTAGACCCCTGGGCATCCTGAATGCCTAGCTGTCAGTTCATCAAAAAAAAAAAAAAAAAAAAAAAGCAGAACACACACACACACACACACACACACACAGAGTAGAGTAAGCAAAGAGATGATAAAGAATGATCTTGGGTTGACTGTGCACACTTTTTGGTCCTTACAGTTGGCTTGTTTCTCCCCTTACATTATGTGCAGGTCCTCATGAAAAAGAGCTTCCCACAACAAGGAGTGTCCTGAATTGGCTGGTCTGTTCCCCAGAGGAGTTTATAAATGCATCAAGGAATATATATTTTACACACACACATATACATACACACATTTGAAATAACACGAATATAATTGGAAGTCATGGAGAATGCTATTGGCAACGTCTCCAAAATGACGCATATTATTTTTTATATTTTTTATATTACTTTATATTTATTAACTTCATTTCCTTTCTACCCCTAATACACTATATAATGTAATATAAACTTCATGGAAGTAGAAACTTAATTTTATTCGTCACTGTATCTCTAGTTCCTAGAATAGAGCACCATGCTAAATAATAAATATATGTCGAAAAGAAGGGAAGGAAAAGAAAAAAAGATATGGAAGTTTTCATAATATTTCTTTTATAGTTCTGGAAATAATAAAGGGGGTGGGTGTCTCTAGTACTTTTCCAGGAAAACATGAATGACCAATGAAATTGCAAGCTCTCATCCTGTTCCTCAGAACAGCTATCAAATTCCTTCATGCACAACATGTCCCTTCTAGCCTTTCAATACCTAATTTCTGGCACTGCTGAGACTTGGGAGCAGAGTACCAGCTGGGAGCAGTTTGAGCTCTTCCATATTTTGCCCCACGTGCCAACTAGGGAGGCTGCTGCCATATAGGCTCCAGCATTTCCTGCAGGTCAGCTGAGCCCCCAGAGGGGCAGCGGAAAGAGACACGCAAGTCTTCCTCACGTCAGCTGCACTCACAGACACATTTCTCTCCTCCCCTCAAAAAGGATCCCAGTAACAAATTGCTGATTGATGATGGGAGAAATAGAAGGTCCACATGATACCTCCTATCCCAGTCTCCTGCTGAGAGGAAGAAGGAGGATCCTACAAGGGTTTCTTACGTTTTGCAGCTTCCAAATTGTAGCAGGGTCCTACTATATGAAATCGCTACTAACAAATGTATACTTATACTGATATAATAAAATGGAAATCTTGAGTTTTACTCAAGAGGAGATTATGTGGCAATTCAACTTATCCTAGTATGGAGAAGATAATATCCTACTAATAAGAAATTATCCTAGATTATGAGTTTTTCAAACAACACATTGATTTTTTCTTTTTCATCTTTGTATATTTAGTACCCAGACCCAACATATGACTTAGCATATAGTAGTTGTCAATAAATGATAACTAAAAAAATTAAAGACTGTTTTCAACAGTGGTTAAATATAGCTAAAAGGGTTCAAACAAAAGCAGAGTGTTTTTCTAAGCTTGATCTTTCCAATTTTATTAGCAGGCAATCATCATTTATTATTGAACATGCGTTAGTGGTTTGGTTAGTGTTAATATAATAAACCCTCACCAACTGTGTTATGGAAATCCTACCATTTTATATTCATATACTAGAAATTTTAAAGTCACAATCTTGAAACAGTAGTTTTCAAACGGTAGTGTGCATAACTAACCTGGGTAGCTTCCTAAACTTCAGATTCCCAGGCTCCATCCTCAGAGCTTCTAATTCAGAAATTCGGGAATGGGCTCCAGGAATATTCATTTTGACAAGCACCCTAGGTAATTCTGGTACAGATGCTCCTTGGACTACTTACTATGGATTGGACTACAAGGGTAATGTGAAAAGAAATCTTTATGCTTTACCTTTTCAATATGGAAAAAAGACTAGCCTATTCAATGTGACAACCATCAAAACTACCT